>NC_051413.1:9318298-9318966 GCF_015228065.2 Penaeus monodon
TTTCCCTTTTTCCCCTTTCCCTCCTTGTCTCCCCAATTTATCAACTCTTTATCTTTATCTCATTTATCTATCATATGTTTAAATTTGTTAATCTATGTTTATCTGACCTTGTTAGCCATTTAATTGTGTCGGTAGAATGATTGTTATTGTTATTGTAATTGTATTATTCTCACAGTGTTGATGATTGTTTATTAAATGGTGTCATATTTGCTGTCGAGTTACCATAATTGTTAAGATGACACCATGACACTTTAGTCACTATTAATTGCCAATAAGATTTTTGTATCGTCATCATGTTAGTGATACCATGACACTATGCCCACTAACACCACCATCCCATGCTACGACTCGCAATGAAGTGTCATTATCTTATGTCACTATCTCATGTCATCTTCCACCATCCCGTGTCACTATCCTGTATCACCATATACCATCCCGTGTCACTATCCCGTGCCATCATCCTGTGTCACTATTAACAATCCCGTGTCATCATCCCGTGTCACCATCCCCTGTCACTATTCACCATCCCGTGTCACCATCCCCTGTCACTATCCTCTGTCACCATCACCGGCGGGCGTCCCGTGGCGGCACGTATTGGTACCCCCCCCCCCCTCTACACACCACAAAATTATGGCATGTTGATGTTTTCAATAAAGTCGCTACCCCCT
>NC_051413.1:9319498-9319889 GCF_015228065.2 Penaeus monodon
GGGTGCCATATGGCTACTTAGTGGGCCAATGAAGCACACTCGCCAACCCAGCCAATCAGAACCTCGCTTGGTGCTCGAGGAAGGTTTTTGATTGGTCGGCTTGTCCATGACGTCATGCTGGAAGTGCGTTTCCGGGATGACTCTTTGGAACACCAGGATGGTCTAAGGGAGGAGATGCTGTTATTTTTTTTCACCAGTTTTCGTGTGTTTTTGAAAATAGTTCATATTTTTAGGGAGGTATCTTTGCTTATATAACTTTCGTGTGAGAAAGATATTTAGCTTCAGAGTCCCATTTTAAAATTCTTAAATCAAGGATGTTTCCTACACACCTGAGTATCAATTCCTCTCTTTGATAATATATCACCTTAAAGGACACTTATAAATAGAAGAA
>NC_051413.1:9319944-9320180 GCF_015228065.2 Penaeus monodon
AATCTCACGAGGAACTTTCCCCCCTGAACGATAACTTACGAAACGTGTCTTTATCATGTCTCCCTCTCTCGGCCGCGTTAATCGACAGTGTCACCAAATTATTTTCCAAGTTTTTCCCCGTGTCAAGGTGCCAACTGCTGGCGAGTCTGTTATGCGTGTGTCAGACGAGTGTGTCGGATTTGGTGTCAAGTCTTGCTTATGTGTTACTTAGGTTGATTGCGTTAATGCAGGTGTGC
>NC_051413.1:9320488-9320626 GCF_015228065.2 Penaeus monodon
CGTTGGTCAGTTACTTACAACTTACTATTATATAAGTATGGCTATTGTTGTTATAATTATAAATATTTGCAGTTATTGTTGTCATTATAATTTATTGTTGTTATTATAAGTATTCTTATTGTTTACTTTGCTCTTGTT
>NC_051413.1:9321454-9321654 GCF_015228065.2 Penaeus monodon
TATCGTCTATAGAACAAGCAATATTTGACGTTGATAGTGTGGCAATACTACTAATAAGATCTGACACTATGTAATTTTACTGAAAGATCTAATGGCGCTGTAACTTTGCTAATAACAGCTGATTGTGGTCGTTATAGGCACTGCATTGGAAACGGTTGTCAGTATTGTTGTCATTTGTTGTCACTGTTCTTGTAAAATGT
>NC_051413.1:9322837-9322942 GCF_015228065.2 Penaeus monodon
CAAAGTCGATAAATAAATCAGTTAAGTCTATTGAAAACCTTAAAGAGAACATAGAACCTCTTATTTCATAAATGAAATTAAGTTCGTACCCCAACTTAACCCCTT
>NC_051413.1:9323301-9323755 GCF_015228065.2 Penaeus monodon
GTCAAGAGCCCTCATCCCCCCCCTTCACCCCCCTCCCAAAAAGGATAATAAGATGAAGTAAATTAGAAAAAAGTCAATGGAGATGTACAAACGAAGTAAAAAAAAAAAGATAATAAAAACTTAAACATAAATAAAAAATGTTTTTTTTTTTCGTTAACCTACAACAGACGCTGGTCCCAACAGCGTGGCGCGGGAACCCGACAATTAGACCCATTTCAAAACAGCATTGGTTTTAATATTCCTCGGCCGGTTTATGTAGTGTTGTTGTCTTCTGCAATATACTGAATTACATTTGCGATAATGGCCAGAATTTCAACACTAAATAACCGGTTACGAGTTTTTCAATTACATTTATATGCAGCGCCTGAATATGAAAATTTCCCAGGCTTTCATTACACGAAGCTCTAATGAAATCTGTTTCTTAAGTGACTGCTGGACCTGCTCGCTCTCGGAC
>NC_051413.1:9324040-9325507 GCF_015228065.2 Penaeus monodon
GCTGCCTCCCTCAATCCTCCCTTCCTGGTCTGTTCCCTCCCTTGCTGGTCTGGTTTCCCCCCCTTGTGGCTTGTTTCCCTCCCTTGCGGGTCTGGTTCCCTCCCTTGCGGGTCGGGTTCCCTCCCTTGTGGCTTGTTTCCCCCCCTTTGCTGGTCTGTTCCCTCCCTTGCTGGTCTGGTTCCCTCCCTTGCTGGTCTGGTTCCCTCCCTTGCTGGTCTGGTTCCCTCCTTGCTAGTCTGGTTCCCTCCCTTGCTAGTCTGGTTCCCTCCCTTGCTGGTCTGGTTCCCTCCCTTGCTAGTCTGGTTCCCTCCCTTGCTGGTCTGGTTCCCTCCCTTGTGGCTTGTTTCCCTCCCTTGCTGGTCTGGTTCCCTCCCTCGCTGGTCTGGTTCCTCCCTTGCTGGTCTGGTTCCCCCCTTGCGGGTTTTGGTTCCCTCCCTTGCGGGTCTGGTTCCCTCCCTTGCTGGTCTGGTTCCCTCCCTTGCTGTCTGGTTCCCTCCCCTTGCTAGTCTGGTTCCCTCCCTTGCTGGTCTGGTTCCCTCCCTTGCTGGTCTGGTTCCCTCCCTTGCTGGTCTGTTTCCCTCCCTTGCTGGTCTGGTTCCCTCCCTTGCTGGTCTGGTTCCCTCCCTTGCTGGTCTGGTTCCCTCCCTAGTGGCTTGTTTCCCTCCCTTGCTGGTCTGGTTCCCTCCCTTGCTGGTCTGGTTCCCTCCCTTGCTGGTCTGGTTCCCTCCCTTGCTGGTCTGGTTCCCTCCCTTGCTGGTCTGGTTCCCTCCCTTGCTGGTCTGTTTCCCTCCCTTGCTAGTCTGGTTCCCTCCCTTGCTGGTCTGGTTCCTCCCTTGCTGGTCTGGTTCCCTCATTTGCTGGTCTGGTTCCCTCCCTTGCTAGTCTGGTTCCCTCCCTTGCTGGTCTGGTTCCCTCCCTTGTGGCTTGTTTCCCTCCCTTACTGGTCTGGTTCCCTCCCTTGCTGGTCTGGTTCCCTCCCTCGCTGGTCTGTTTCCCTCCCTTGCTAGTCGGGTTTTCCCCCCCTTTGCGGGGCTGGTTCCCTCCCTTGCTGGTCTGGTTCCCTCCCTTGTGGCTTGTTTCCCTCCCTTGCTGGTCTGGTTCCCTCCCTTGCTGGTCTGTTTCCCTCCCTTGCTGGTCTGGTTCCCTCCCTTGCTGGTCTGGTTCCCCCTTGCTGGTCCTGTTTCCTCCTTTGCTGTATGTTCCCTCCCATTTGGTCGGTCCCTCCTTGCTGGTCTGGTTTCCCTCCTTGCTGTCGGACCCCCCTTGCTGGTTGGTTCCCCCTCCCTTGTGGTTGTTTCCACTCCTTGCGGCTGGTCCATCCCTTGCTGTCTGTTCTCCTTGCTGGTCTGGTTCACTCCCTTGCGTCTGGGTTCCCTTCCTTGCTGTCTGGTTCCCTCCCTTGCTGGTCTGGTTCCCCTTGTGGCTGTTCCCTCCCTTGCTAGTCTGGTTCCTCCTTGCGGTCTGGTT
>NC_051413.1:9325684-9326516 GCF_015228065.2 Penaeus monodon
GCGTGCCCTCACTCAATCCCTCCCTTCCTGGTCTGGTTCCTCCCTTGCTGGTCTGTTCCCTCCCTGTGGCTGTTCTCCTCCCTTCTGTCTGGTTTCCTCCCTTGCTGGTCTGGTCCCTCCCTCTGGTCTTGTTTCCTCCCTTGCTGTCTGGTTCCCTCCCTTGCTGGCTTGTTTCCCTCCCTTGCTGGTCTGTTTCCCTCCCTTGCTGGTCTGGTTCCCTCCCTTGCTAGTCTGGTTCCCTCCCTTGCTGGTCTGGTTCCCTCCCTTGTGGCTTGTTTCCCTCCCTTGCTAGTCTGGTTCCCTCCCTTGCTGGTCTGGTTTCCTCCCTTGCTGGTCTGGTTCCCTCCCTTGCTGGTCTGGTTCCCTCCCTTGCTAGGTCTGGTTCCCTCCCTTGCTGGTCTGGTTCCCTCCCTTGCTGGTCTGGTTCCCTCCCTTGTGGCTGGGTCCCTCCCTTGCTGGTCTGTTTCCCTCCCTTGCTGGTTTGGTTCCCTCCCTTGCTGGTCTGGTTCCCTCCCTTGCTGGTCTGGTTCCCTCCCTTGTGGCTTGTTTCCCTCCCTTGCTGGTCTGGTTCCCTCCCTTGCTGGTCTGGTTCCTCCCTTGCTGGTCTGATTCCCTCCCTTGCTAGTCTGGTTCCCTCCCTTGTGGCTTGTTTCCCTCCCTTGCTGGTCTGGTTCCCTCCCTTGTGGTCTGGTTTCCCTCCCTTCTGGTCTGGTTTCCCTCCTTGTGTCTGGTCCTCCTCGCTGGTCTGGTTCCCTCCCTCGCTGGTCTGGTTCCCTCCCTTGCTGGTCTGGTTTCCTCCCTTGTGGTTGTTTCCCTCCCTTGCTGGTCTGGT
>NC_051413.1:9326692-9326777 GCF_015228065.2 Penaeus monodon
ATTTTCCCCATCTACTTTCCGTGTCTCAATCATCAACAATCCATCAATTGTCGAAGCGATCATGTATCAGCTGATGGCCAGAAAA
>NC_051413.1:9327187-9327253 GCF_015228065.2 Penaeus monodon
TTGAAATGGATCAGCCAAGATTGATCGTGATTATGTCAGTGATTAGAGAGGAATGGGGGGAGGGGG
>NC_051413.1:9328030-9328168 GCF_015228065.2 Penaeus monodon
GCACTTTGAAGAACATTTTGGATTATGTCTCGATTAGAAATATCCTTTTTATTAAGCTGAATTATGGTTTAAAGTGAGGGCGTGGTGAGGCTGTCATAAACATTAATAATAACGGCAAATCAAAGTATTGGTGTCAAA
>NC_051413.1:9328390-9328454 GCF_015228065.2 Penaeus monodon
ATCGTGTGATTACGTCATCGGTAAATAACATCAACACTGCCGTAGAATGTGATCGAGAGGCTTC
>NC_051413.1:9329095-9329224 GCF_015228065.2 Penaeus monodon
GGGGATAATGCCATGTGACAAACGGCGGGTGCGTCGGCAGAATGGGGGGTAGGGGGGTGGAGGGGGTTGACGGAGGGGAGGGAAAATGGAGCAAAAGTAAACAGGGTGGAGAGTATGTGCGTATGTTCG
>NC_051413.1:9329398-9329472 GCF_015228065.2 Penaeus monodon
ATGCCTTCCCTAATATGTGTATTCATTAATATCTTTATTCAAAGACATACGAACATGCACACAATTATACTGTA
>NC_051413.1:9329929-9330465 GCF_015228065.2 Penaeus monodon
CCAAAGGGGAGCAGGGCGGGCGTGCGTGGCGGTGAGGCAGTGGGCGGCCCGCATTGTACAGTGGCCGGCCGGTCCCGCAGCGTGGTTCAGTGTGGCCAACAGAAGGGCGGCGGAGGGAGAAGGTGGGGGAGGGGGAGGGGGTGACGGTTGGGGGAGGTGGGGAAGGAGGAGGCGGGAGGAGGGGTAAGGGGGGAGGTTAAGGCGTGGAGGGGGGGTTGAGAAGGGGGTTGAGGGGTGAATGAATGGGAGATGGGGGAGTGAGGAGGAGGGGGGTGGTTGGGGTAGGGATGGGGTAGCTACTGGGGATGGAGTGGGGGGTGAATGAATGGGGGATGGGGGAGTGAGGGAGGGGAGTGGGGTAGGGCTTGGCAAGGGGGACAGGGAGGGGGAAGGGGAGGTAGGGAGGTGAGGTACACGTGGGGCAAGGCGGGAGGGAGGGGAGGGGTGGGGAGGAGAGGGAGAGGGGGGTGGGGGTGAGCACATGGGTGGATAAAGGGAAGGATAAAGAATCCCGGGCTACCGAGGGGTTGATTTGC
>NC_051413.1:9331243-9331614 GCF_015228065.2 Penaeus monodon
AAAAGGGAATGGGGGAAATGGGGGGAAGGGGGTTTTTAGGGATTTAAAACTCCCAATAAAAAATAAAATAAATAAAAAAAAAAACCCCAAAAAAGGGGGAAAAAAAAAAAAAAACACGGGGCCAAACCCAAAAGGGGAAGAAAAAAAAAAAAAACCCCCAAATTTTAAAAAAAGGATAAAAATTTTTGGGTTAAATATTTCAATAAAATTAAACTAAAAACCAAAAAAAAAAAATATAATAGAGAATAAAAAAAAAGGGAAACAAAAAAATTAAAAAATAGAAAAAGAGGGGGGTAAAAGGGGCCGGTTTGGGGAATGTGTGTGTCCGGGGGGTTCCTTTTAAGGGGGCTACTTATAAATAATACACTTTT
>NC_051413.1:9331750-9331912 GCF_015228065.2 Penaeus monodon
CCCAACAAACATATATATTATTTTATAATATATAAAATAATAAAAATATATAATTATATATATATAAAATATTATAAAGAAATAAATATAAAATTTTATATATATTTTTTAAAATTATAGTCGATATATATATAAAATATAAATATTATATATATATATATT
>NC_051413.1:9331930-9332129 GCF_015228065.2 Penaeus monodon
CCCACCACCCACCCCAAAAAAACACCCATTTATATATATATTTTTATAATATAATATATTTTTAAAAATACTTAATAATATATATATAATATATATAAAAATATATAAAATTTAAACACAACCCCAAACCCCTTTTTAACACATACAAAAAATAACACACCCCCACCCCCCAAACCCCAACACAAAACACAACACACAC
>NC_051413.1:9332559-9332988 GCF_015228065.2 Penaeus monodon
AAAAATTTTAATAATATAAAGATATATATATATATATAGTATATAATATATAATTGGGGGGGGTTGTTTTAGAATATATTTTATATTTATATTATTATAAAAATATATAATTATATTTTAATTTTAATATATATATATTAAATATATATTTTTATATTTTATATATAAATTTTCTATATATATAACCTTTATATAAAAATTTACATAATCTAATTATTTTCTAAATATTTGATTATTTATTATATTTATTATTTAATTATATTATTATTGTGGTTGTTGTGGTGTGTGTGGGTTTTTGTTTTAAAATATATAGTATAAAATTTTATAAAATTATATAAAAATATATATATATATTTTTATATGAATAAAAATTTTATATAATTATAAATTTTTATCATAAAATTTTTATATAAATTTTAAATTTTAAAA
>NC_051413.1:9333038-9333342 GCF_015228065.2 Penaeus monodon
AATTTTATAATATATATATATTTTTATTAAAATATTATAATATATTTTTGAATATATATAATGATACAAATTAAAATTACAAATATGTTAAAATATATAGTATATAAAATTATATATATATTAGTTATAAAAAAAATATATATATATATATAAAATTTTAATAAATAACATTATAAAAAAACCTAATATTTAAAATAAAATAGATTTTAATAGTAAAATTTTAAAAATAAAAGAAATGGGTATAATAATATATTATTATATAAAATTTAATTTTTATATTATAAATATTTATTTTAAAATAAAA
>NC_051413.1:9333862-9334117 GCF_015228065.2 Penaeus monodon
TTTGTAGGGATATATATACACAAAAAAAAAATAAAGAGACCCAGAAAAAAAAGAAAGAGAGAGAACGGGGAGACGGGCAACAGGGGGTTCAGAGTTTTTGAGTGTAGGGTTTTGTATAAAAAAAAAGGGAAGAGGGGGGGGGTAAAGGGGGGAAAGGGTAATAGGGGAAAAAAAAAGGAGAAAGGAAAGGGGACGATAGATAAAAAAGGAGAGATAATGATCAGGCAAGAGGAGGTGGGGGCAAGGGGTCTGCTT
>NC_051413.1:9334184-9334256 GCF_015228065.2 Penaeus monodon
AAAAATAGGTGTTTTTGATCCAAAAACCCCCTTTTTCCCAGGGGGTTTTGGGCGGAAATTTTAAAAGAAGGG
>NC_051413.1:9335240-9335624 GCF_015228065.2 Penaeus monodon
TTCCCCCCACCCCCCCCCTTTCCCCCTTTTCCCCTTTTACCCCCCCCCTCCCTTTCCCCCCCCCCATTTTTCCCCATTCCCCCCTTACCCCCTTAACCCCCCCCCCCCCTTCCCCCTTTCCCCCACCCCTTCCCCCCCCCCCCCCCCTTTTCCCCCCCCCTCCCCTTAAAAAACCCCCCACTCCCCCCCACCTTTACCCTTCCCCCCCATCTCCCCCCCCCCCCTTTTTATTAGCCCCCCCCCCTTGGTAATGATGCCCGGGGGAGAGGCAAAAGACAGGGCAGGCGATTGGGGGCCGAGAGACAATCAGTCACAATGAACGAAAAGTTGTGAATTTATTAACGTGAACGAGAGAGACAAATTGTGTGACCTTTTTCCTTTATC
>NC_051413.1:9335661-9335918 GCF_015228065.2 Penaeus monodon
TTTTTGTAATGGGGGGTTTTTTTTTTTTTTTGTTTTTCTAATAGGTAATGTTTGTTGTTGTTTGTGTGTTGTATTGTTAAAATTTTTTTTTTGGGTTTTTTTTAGAAATTTTTTTGGGATTTGATTTTTTTTTTTTTTTGTTTTTTTTTGTCTTTTGCTACCCCTTTGTTTATTTTTTTTGTTTTTGTAGTTCTTTTTTTTCGGGTTTGTTCTTTAATCCTTTTCTCCCTTTCTTTGGAATTTTTCGACTCTATGCT
>NC_051413.1:9336223-9336323 GCF_015228065.2 Penaeus monodon
AAACAAGAGGTCTGTTAACGACATCTAGTGTGCAAACAATCGAACGAAAGACGAAGAAGTAAAAGAGAAATAGACAGATGTTAAGATAATGACTCAGAAG
>NC_051413.1:9336612-9336785 GCF_015228065.2 Penaeus monodon
TAACCCAACCCACCAAAGGATAGTTTCTACATATAACGGGAACTGGAAACATCTTCCCAGACGAAGCATCTCGCTAAATTGGGATAAACAAACAGACAGCAAACAACTGGCGAAATGGGTGAAAATTGGTGACCAGGAGGCAGTGAGGAGGCAGGGAACACAAACATGTTGAT
>NC_051413.1:9337212-9337281 GCF_015228065.2 Penaeus monodon
CTGACAGGGAGGGGGGGGGTCGTCCACCCTTTGTGAAAGGAACAAAAGACCCAGATATGACCCGCTGTG
>NC_051413.1:9337592-9337764 GCF_015228065.2 Penaeus monodon
ATACTTTATTAAGTCCCCCCCTCCTTCCCCCCTTCATTAAGTCACCCCTTCCCCCTCCTTGCCTTCTCCCCTTTTTTATTTCATTCTCTCTATTTCCCTCTTTCTGTTACGCTTCCCCTTCGCTCCCTTTTGTTATAAATGCCGTGAAAAATGAGAAAATGGAATGGCATGA
>NC_051413.1:9339045-9339247 GCF_015228065.2 Penaeus monodon
TCTAACCTTTTAACACCAAAACACAACTGAGCACATGCAAGATCTATGCGATATCTGCAATACACAAGTAGCATGCAAGACTAACGAAGAAGATAAGGGAAACGCAATCAAAAATAAAATAAAAAGAGGTAAAAAAAAATAGCGTAGCGTATGCAAGACATATGCAATTCATGCAATACGTAAGTAGTATGCAAGACGCGTC
>NC_051413.1:9339271-9339533 GCF_015228065.2 Penaeus monodon
GTTTTACATGCGAGATCCCTCCCCGATCACCACACACACCATCGCCAATCACTATTATCTTCCCTCCCGTGATTACAAGGCCGTTCAGCCGCGGCAATTATCACCATTATCATCATTTTCGCCGTGACTCATCACCAAGTATGATGAGCTATCAGAGCTCTTCGCTCAGCGCCGCTAATAACACCCGCTTATTTGCATGGCGGGGCGACATTAGCAACACTGTATAAACATCTAGTCCGCCATATTGCGTCGGACGATTGCC
>NC_051413.1:9339561-9339660 GCF_015228065.2 Penaeus monodon
AAGGGGGGGGGAGGGGGGTTTTGCCGGTGGGTACTCTCGTTGTGTTTCTTTGTGTTTTCTGTTTATAATTGTTTGTATTGTTTGGGTTGGGTATGTTAA
>NC_051413.1:9339695-9339775 GCF_015228065.2 Penaeus monodon
AGGGGGGGGGCAAGACCAATGGATATTTTCGTTTTCTTTGTTATACCTTTTTTGGGGATGGTCTATTTTTATTTATTTAT
>NC_051413.1:9339807-9339871 GCF_015228065.2 Penaeus monodon
CATCATCATCATATATATTTATATCATATTCATCTCATATCATATATATCTATCATCATATCAT
>NC_051413.1:9339943-9340128 GCF_015228065.2 Penaeus monodon
TTGTTATAGTTGTTGCTGATTTAAGCGGAATGCGACTGTTTATCATTGATTTTATTTATTTGTCATTCGCAGCCATTGCACAGTAATAGGAAGGTAACAGAGCCATAGTAACTCAGTGTTATTATAATAGCAGTCTTAGTTGTGGTAGATTTATGCTAGAGAGCGATACCGTTATCTATGGGATT
>NC_051413.1:9340709-9341184 GCF_015228065.2 Penaeus monodon
CATTTGAAGCAAGTGATCATGACAGCCTCGGTTGCCATGGAAACGAAGTGAAAGTCCAGTTGCAATATAATGGACTTTGTTTATCTTTGTTATGCTGTTTGGGGTCCTGTGTTGCAAGGAGAGGGAGGGGGGTTGCAAGGAAGGGGGGGGGATGTAAGATATTGAGGGAGAGGGGGAGTTGTAAGAAGGGAGGGTGGAGGGGGAGGTGTAAGAAAGAAGGAATGAGAGGGGAGTAAGAAAGAGGGGAGAGGGAGAGTTGCAAGAAGAGGAGGTGCAATTGTATGAAAGGGGGGGAGGGAGAGTTGCAAGAAAGCGGGAGAAGGGGGAGGTGCTAAGAAGAGGGAGGAGAGGGAGGTGCAAGAGAGAGGGGGAGGGGAGAGGGAAACTTGCACCAAAGGGAGAGGATATGGGGGTGCAATTGCATGAAAGGTGTAGAGGGAATGTTGCAAGATACTGGGCAAAATGGAGGACCTGC
>NC_051413.1:9341521-9341957 GCF_015228065.2 Penaeus monodon
ATACAATCGCAAAAATAATACTAATAATAAAAGCAAGAACAGCAAAAACAGAGCGGGGGAGGAGGGAGGAGGAGAGGAGGAAGGAGGGGAAGGAATAGGAGGGGAAAGGGGGGGAAGAGGAGGGAGGGAGGAGGAGGAGGGAGGAGTAGGAGGGGAAAGGGGGGGGAAGGAGGGGAGAAGGGAGTAGGGAGGAGGAAGAGGGGAGTAGAAGGGAGGGGAGAGTAGCAGGGAAAGGAGGAAGGGGAGAGTAGCAGGGAGAGAAGGAGGGGAAAGAGTAGGAGGTGAGGGGAGGGGGATATTGGTGGTGGGAGGAGGAGGAGGAGGAGGAGAATAAGCCCTATTGTTGGAATCAAAGTCATCATCTACCTTTACCACCTGCGACGGCCTGACACCACCTGCGACGGCCACAGCCTCCACCACACGCTGAATGCCAACT
>NC_051413.1:9342551-9342847 GCF_015228065.2 Penaeus monodon
GAGTAAGAAAATTCAGGATAAAGAGAGGGGGAAGTTAGGAAGAGGGGAAAGGGGTACTGAAAAAAAGGGAGAGGGATGGGAAGGAAGGATAAAAGGGAAGAGAGAAAGAGAAAGAAGGAGATAGAAAGAGGGAGAAGAGGCCGAGAGGGATAATCGAGGAAAAGAGGAAGAGGGAGGAAAGGAAGAGAAGGAGAGGAGAAGATAGAGAAAATAACGAGGCAAATCAAGAAAAACGAATAAGGAGAGAAAAGAAAAGAAAAGAAGAGGGAGAATAAGGAATAAGAAAAAAAAAAGAA
>NC_051413.1:9343427-9343665 GCF_015228065.2 Penaeus monodon
AGTGGATCAGCTGGCTTTGTCTAATGGTTAATTATCGCCCATGGCCTGAGCGACACGATGTCAAAGCAAGAGGGCCTTCTGGTCGGCGCGCGCGGACGAGGGGAGCTCCAAGAATGAGGGGGAGGGGGAGGGGGGAGGGGGAAGGGGAGGGATGGTCGGCGCGCGCGGACGAGGGGAGCTCCAAGAATGAGGGGGGAGGGGGGAGGGGGGTAGAAGAGAAGAGGGGAGCTCCAAGAAT
>NC_051413.1:9343947-9344123 GCF_015228065.2 Penaeus monodon
GGGAGAAGGGATGGTAGGAGGAGGGGAGCGAGGGTGGAGGGAAGAAGAGAGGGTAGGAGGAGGAGAGGGAGGCGTGGGACGTAGAAAGGGAGGGTGGGAGGAAGAAAGGAGGGGTGGTGGGGGGTTGGAAGGGAGGGTTGGAGGAGGGAGGGGAGGGGGTTGGAAGGGAAGGGGTG
>NC_051413.1:9345333-9345593 GCF_015228065.2 Penaeus monodon
GTACAGCATATTAATTTTGCAAACAGCTATGTTAATAACAGTAACCCTGACAATTATAACAGTGATAAAAACGCACATGCTAGTAATTAAGATAACGGTGGCAGCTGTAGAATTATCACAAACAATCATAACGGCAGAACAGATACATATTAACTAGAACAACTTCAATAAAGGAATGGTAAAAGAAAAAAAGAGATAGAAAATGAGTGGGAGGAAGAGAGAAAAGAAAACACATGGGTAGATAGATAGATTCCGTGTGG
>NC_051413.1:9345760-9345837 GCF_015228065.2 Penaeus monodon
TGAAAAAATATATATATATATTATTTTCTTTTTCGTTCTGTCTTTCCTTCTTACGGCATCTCCCTGCAGGGGTTGCA
>NC_051413.1:9346182-9346925 GCF_015228065.2 Penaeus monodon
GGAGAGTCAGCGGACTATTAACAACTGTTATCGTTTGATTAGTTATTTCTCAAGGATTTATTAAAGTTAACCACACTTTCTTATTTATAAATTCCTGAATATATTAGAGCGTAAGCTACAATCATTAGTTATTATGCAGTTGTTACTTGGTATTCGTTATTAATTCAGTTTCTTTCCATTACTTATTTTACTGGTATTTAGCTATAAATTTCCAATCTATTCAGTTATTTTCTATTATCTTTTGTTATTTGCTTCATTATTACATTACGTGTTATGTATTATGTAGACTTTCTTTACCATTCATTGCATAGCGTATCTTCTGCATAAGAAAAAGTATTTCTCATTTCGTATTGGCATTATATTATTTTGTTATAACATTAATTATGTACAAAGTGAATCTCAAGTTTTCTGAAGACGATTTCTCACAGTGGGATTATATAGATTTGATATGTCACAAGTTTAATTAATATATTAATCATATTGCTTTACAAAATCACTTCAAAAGCCCGTCAGAAAAACAGATTAAACAATTTATATCATAAACGAAACGGACTTTCTGTCGCAATTCTGAAGGTGGGATTCACAACACTCGTTTACTCGAAGACAGGATAATCGTTCATTATCAGTACCATCCTTTATTCCGGAAAGTACCAGCGAACACCCTAATACCATAATCATTATAATGAAATCATACATCACCTGTATATCTAGCATCTATCAATCAGGTATCAGATTATCGGATA
>NC_051413.1:9347567-9347682 GCF_015228065.2 Penaeus monodon
AGAGTGTTATCCAAAATATGTATTATCTAAATTACTCACACTAAGCAATATTTCATATCTTGTAATGATAATAATTTCTTAAAGATGTACACGGAATATCACTAATATTCTAATT
>NC_051413.1:9347720-9347925 GCF_015228065.2 Penaeus monodon
TATAGCGAAATAGAATTCTAAAGTTAATATAGGATGATCAGTAAGATAATTAAAAGTTGATTTGTAATCATTTTAATTAATTGAAATGTGACACACACACGGAGTCGGGCAGAAAGTATACAGTATATAGCACTTGTACGAACATCGAATCATTAATTCAAATAAAATGAGTGTGATTATGATATCAATTGAAGAATTTTTCCGA
>NC_051413.1:9348389-9348597 GCF_015228065.2 Penaeus monodon
GTAGCGAGCAGGCGAGAGGCGTAACAAGCGGTAAAGCTTAATCACAGCCGACGTATTGAACGCACTCACACTCCGGACAGAAATAAACTATCAATCACTGGCTTTGGTCGTCCGCCATTGGTCACGTGATTCTTTGTTCCGAGTCGCAATTTGGCGCGAAAATTTTGGCGGGAAAAGGAGACAAAATGGTGGCATTTTTTAAAAAGAC
>NC_051413.1:9348637-9348730 GCF_015228065.2 Penaeus monodon
TTTTTGTATCCTACTCTCTCTCTCTCTCCCATATTTATTACCTTGAAAAGGCTAGGTAAAAGAAACACTGGCAGAAAATTGTCATTTTTCTGT
>NC_051413.1:9348751-9348910 GCF_015228065.2 Penaeus monodon
TCTTATACATTAATTGCGAGCTAAAATGTTTTTGATGTGTAGTGAAAATAATAAAACTTTGCATAGGTATCTTCTGACATTTGATTTTTTTTAATGGTTAGTGAATACAAGATTAAAGAAATTAATTCATAAATGAAAATAGACCATACAGCTGCAATC
>NC_051413.1:9349214-9349337 GCF_015228065.2 Penaeus monodon
ATCTGCAGATTTAATCTTATAGCCAGATTAATTCCCGCATTTTTTTCAAAATAATATTCATTTATCAAAGTTAAGAGTTCACACAAATGCTAACAGTAATGATGCCTTTATTATCATCCACAT
>NC_051413.1:9349405-9349610 GCF_015228065.2 Penaeus monodon
GCTCATGTGTGTTTTCCTCCTATCCCATGTGCGTATTTTATGTACACACGAGTTTTAATCATGAGTACACACTGAGCTATTCAAATAACACAGCAACATTATTTCTGGATACAGTAAACATTATATTCACACACTGTACCAACGCTGCCAGATATATACATGCTGTTATAACATACATCATATTAGGGGAAACATCATAGCATAC
>NC_051413.1:9350757-9350908 GCF_015228065.2 Penaeus monodon
CGCCTCACAATGGCGCCAGCGGCCCGCAGCTCCAGCAATCAGCGCTGTGATCGAGAAGCCCTTTTGTCATTAGAGCGAGCGGAGCGACATCTGCACCGCTCTTTTGTGCCGACTTAAAGAGTCGGGCGCAGCCTTGTTAATTATATCTGGC
>NC_051413.1:9351778-9351880 GCF_015228065.2 Penaeus monodon
AATATTAGTAGCATAAGTATAGGGTAAAGAGAGGTGCAGGATAATAAAATATGATTTTTTTTTAACAAGAAGAACCAAGTGCGGCCAAAAAGAGTAAGATAT
>NC_051413.1:9352233-9352360 GCF_015228065.2 Penaeus monodon
GCACACCATTCAGCCATAAAATCAAGGCACAAACTTTAGCCCGAAGGTCACAGTCAATCGAGATTCCCGTCACTCTCGCTGTGGCCAATGAGGGCTCTTGACGCGCTATGGGTCACCTCAAGCCTGT
>NC_051413.1:9352502-9352635 GCF_015228065.2 Penaeus monodon
ATAGATATATTGTTAGCAAAATTTTGTTTTATTAACATTTGCAATGTGATGATTTGTTTTGTTTATGTTTTTATGTTGCAGAAGCAAATGTTTTATTAAACTACATTAATTATAAAAGATTGTGGTGTGAGAC
>NC_051413.1:9352710-9352894 GCF_015228065.2 Penaeus monodon
CTGGCGGTGAGACGAGAAGGGAGAAGCGAGCGAAAGTCTACGGGGAACAACCCACGTTTCAAACACAACAGCCGCTAACGGGGTCGTCACTGGGTAATTGGTTCGTCGTGTGACGTATTATTCAAATTACGAGCGTCACTCCCTTCGTCTCCCCTACTCCACCCCCCCTATTTCCCATTTTTGA
>NC_051413.1:9352975-9353160 GCF_015228065.2 Penaeus monodon
AAATCTCTGTTCCCTCCGGAATAATCTGGTCCCTTCCTCTTGCATTTCTCTCTCTTCTTCTTTTCTTGTTTTGTTTGTTTGTTTGTTTGGGGGAGGGGGGCAGGGTTCATTTGTTTGTTGCTTTTTTCTATTGTTTGTTTTAATTTTTGTCTGTTATTCTTTCATATATGTTCACTCCCTTTTCT
>NC_051413.1:9353358-9353604 GCF_015228065.2 Penaeus monodon
TCCCTTCACTTATTTCTCTCTTTTTTCTCCAATTCTGTCCTCCGATCTTCATAATTTTTTTCTCTGCCCATCCACTCTCATCTTCTCCTCCTTTCCTTAATTTCTCTCTTCTTTCTTACCCTCTCTACTTCTCCTTCTTGTTATCCGATTACTCTCCCCTCCCCCCCTCTCCCCTACTCCCCCTCATTCCTAAGACTTTCCCCCATTGCTAATCCTTAAAATCTGTCCGACTTTATCCTGATGTAC
>NC_051413.1:9353798-9354614 GCF_015228065.2 Penaeus monodon
ACGCGCGTGTGTGTGTTTCTAGGTCTGATTTTTTTTTTTTTTTTATAGTGGTCTTTGTATTTTTTTTTTGTTTTTTATTTATGCTTTTCGTGTAGTTGTTTGCCTTTTTGTTTATCTAATGTTTATTTTATCTTATAAATCCTATCCTTTTTCCATTTTTCATTTACTTGTCTATTTGTACATAGCTTGTAGCAATGTATCTATTTTTCTCCCTTCTTCTTCTGTTTCTTGTTTCTTCTCTCCCCTCTTTTCTCTATTTTTAAAGATCTGCTTTTTTCTCATTTTCTTTTTCCTGTTTTCTTATGTTTTTTTCTATTCTTCTTCAAGCCTGATTCCCCTTTTTTCTTTCTATCCCGTCTTTACTCTTCCTTCTGTTCACCTTGCTTTTTTTTCTTCTTATTTTTTCTTTATATGCTATATATATGTTTTTTTTTCCTTACCTGTTACTTATTCTGTTTTGATATATTTTAATTCTATCCTTGTATTTCTTCTATTTTTTATTCCTTCTTCCAATTTTTTTCACCTCTTCTTGTTTCCTCTATTTTCCAGTTTCTCTTGTATTTTTTTCTTGTATTCTATTTTATTTTATTGTATTGTTCTTATATTTTTATTGTATTTTTTTCTTTTCTTATTCCTCCCCCCGTTTTCTTTCAGCTTATCCCCAGTAAGAGTCTAACTGTATCAGGGAGAATAAAACTCTTAATATCAAAACAATTTGCAAATAATTAAGTCAGAGAATTAAATAAAATATACTGAATGTTAAATATTCATTGATAATCAAATAAATATGTAAATAACAGCAAAATAATGATAGAT
>NC_051413.1:9354661-9354811 GCF_015228065.2 Penaeus monodon
AAAGGTAGGGGGGATCTGCAATACAAAGGAAAAATTAAATCAGAAAGTTTGTAGAAAAAAGAAAAGAGATATTTTGCCGATTCGTAAAATCAGATTTTTATGGCTAATCTGGAGAGAAATCTTGGAAAAGAAGAGAAAGCGAGAGATTTA
>NC_051413.1:9354850-9355189 GCF_015228065.2 Penaeus monodon
AAATATTGCATTTACTTTTAGTTCCAGTTTATCTTCAATTCCATTTTTTTAATTTTTTTTATTTACACATTGTTCTTTACTGTTATTGTCATTAATGAAGTTATTGGTAAATTGTATATCTCAAAATCTTTCCTAATTCACGTTCTCTGTTTTAACATGAATAACAATGGCTATGTATCTCACACCCTTGAAGGTCTTATTTCTAAACAGGCAGTTAAGCAGTCAAGTCTAATAGTCAGTCAGTACGCTGACAGAAGCTGAGTTTGTGCCACTTTATTTGAAAGCAAAAAAATAACTTCCTGTGACATCCTACTGTGTGTTAAAGAGACAATGGCGAGT
>NC_051413.1:9355328-9355857 GCF_015228065.2 Penaeus monodon
TGACTGTAAAGAGAAGCCTAGTATCCACAGCATATCCATCTGAGGGAAATATACTCTAGTACCCCATTGAGGCAAAGTATATTAAGAGATTATAGTATACCCACCTCATGCAGAAACTATTCGCCACAACCTGTTCGATGCAACACATTTCTTGCAACATCGTTCCAGATAAGTCGTTTCCTCATTATACCACGTGGATGTTGCACACTTTGTTGCTCTTAATACCAGTCAATATACTCCGCACTATACCATGGGACGGTCTGGTATAGCTGTTTAGTTACAAGCATGAAAGAGGAATAAATAGGAAAATAAAGAAGAAATAAAAGAAAACGTGATGAAAAGGGTTCTCGGTTGGTTTACCCGAGTTCGGAATAAGCGATTTTTTTTGTTTCATCTACTTTAATTTTTGGATTTGTAAATAATTTGTTAATTTATGATAAAGAATATGATTTGTATGACGGATAACACTCTCTAATTAAAAAAGTAAGAAGAGAAATAAAGAGAGAGATCCTGGATAGATAAATATAAT
>NC_051413.1:9356136-9356238 GCF_015228065.2 Penaeus monodon
ACGAAACGCAGAAAGAAACATCGAAAAAGAGGAGATAGAGAAAGAGAAATCCCTCCGATGATGATAACAGACAATTTTTAAAAATCGCCCGCGTCGTCAGCC
>NC_051413.1:9356269-9357614 GCF_015228065.2 Penaeus monodon
TCCCTTCCCCCGCCCCTCACACCCCCATTTCCCTCCCCCCTTCCCCCGCTCCTGATACCCACGTCACCCTTACCCCTCCCACCTCCCTTACTCCTCCCATCACCCATTCTTTTCCCCTCACCCTCTGACCCTTCACCCCCTCACCTCCTCACCCTCACCCACTTTCCTCCTTCCAGAGCCGACCAAACTCATCACCCCTCACCCCTACACCATCACCCCTCTTCCAGAGCCGACGCACACCCTCAACCCCTCCTTCCAGAAGCGAGCAACCTCACCCTCAACCCCACTCACCCCTCCTTCCCAAGACCGACGCCACACCCACTCCCCTCAACCCCACTCACCCTCTTCCCAGAGCGACGGCCAACCCCCTCACCCCTCAACCCCCACACACCCTCCAGAGCGACGCCACAGCCCCTCAACCCCAACCCCCATAGCCCCCCTTCCAGAGCGAGAGCCAACCCGCTCAGCACACCCACCAGCCCCTCCCGAGCCGGACGAAGGCAACGACACCCCTCACCGTCACCCCAAGACCCCCTCCAGAGCCGAACGGAGACACACCTCACCCCTCACACCAAACAACCCCCCTCCAGAAGACCACGCAACACACCCGCACCCATCACCCCAACCCCACATACTCTCCCAGAGTCTGACACGCCCCCTCACCACCACCCCAGCACCCCATCTCCCAGAGCCACCCTCCCCCGCCACCCCACCCCCACCCCCCCCCCCCCCCTCCGAACCACCACACCCCTACCCCCCCCACTCCCCCCTCCTCCCAGAGCACCCCACCCCCTCCCCCCACCACCCTCCTCCCCAGACCGACGCCACCCCCACCCTCACCCCCTCCTTCCACAGGCCGACCCACCCCCTCACCCCTCAAGCCGCTCCTTCCAGAGCCGACCCCACCCCTCCACCCCTCCCCCATCACCCGACTCCAGCCGAGCCACACCCCCCTCACCCACTCACCCCCCCAGAGCCGACGCCCCAACCCTCACCCCCTCCTTCCAGAGCCGACGCCCACCCCCTCACCCCCACTCCACCCCTCCTCCCAGCCGACGCCACACCCCTCACCCCTCACCCCCACTCACCCCCTCCTTCCCAGAGCCGACGCCACACCCCCTCACCCCCTCCTTCCCAACCGACCCACCCTCACCCCCACCCCACCCCCCCCTTCCAGAGCCAGACGCACAACTCACCAAAACCAATCAATTTTGCGGCTAAAGACCATTCATAGGCGCTCGGGTCAAGGACATCGAGCGGTACGAGAAAGGCCTCCGAAGGGGCTCAGTGTAACACGCCTCCGTGCCCTCTTGCCCGCAAGACTTCCTCGGCGACACGTTCGCTT
>NC_051413.1:9357642-9357731 GCF_015228065.2 Penaeus monodon
TTGCCAATGTCTCGTAATTGGGTTGAGGTAGGTTGGGTTGGCAGGACTGCTTTTGGGTTGGTGGGGGGGGGAGGAGGAGGAGGATCTTG
>NC_051413.1:9358485-9358687 GCF_015228065.2 Penaeus monodon
TACTCATACAGTAACATAAGAATAAAAAAGACTCGTATACAGTAAATCGAAAGAAGGGAAAGGCATAGATGGATTATAATCTTAGTCTTTATTAACCTTTTTTTATTCTTTTTTTCTTTATCTACGCTTTTCGTTCCCGCTTTCGTCTTTACTCTTTTGCATTTGATTTATTTCTTAATATAAAAATGATGTTGGAGATGAA
>NC_051413.1:9360615-9360902 GCF_015228065.2 Penaeus monodon
TCAAATCCCATATCCCTTTCATCCCCATCAGAAAAAGAATATTAGAGAACCAGATCCTGATCAAAGAACATTGGAAATAATAATCACCTTTTTGCAACGTTCCCATTGAAGATTTTTGCACTTGCAACATAAAAGTACTGAAACATACCGAGCATGGTTTTGCCTTTCAAGTCTAAAACCATTACAAAAAAGTATGTATACATTTTTATGTTTAACGGAGGGTGAAAAATATTCATTAATACATTGTTATACTCCCTTGTAATCACACGTTTTTTAATTTGAATTCA
>NC_051413.1:9363358-9363548 GCF_015228065.2 Penaeus monodon
CAAGCAATAAGTAGAACGAGGAGAGAGAAGAAGGGAAAGAGGAAAAAAATAGATATGGGAGAGTAAAGAATAAAAAAAATGGCTTTTGAACAGTCGTTGCCTAGATGTGTTTACTTCCTCGTGTCTTAAATAAAGAAATTGAACCTTTAAAAAAAGTCTTTGTGTCCTCGGGGGAAATAAGAGGCATTTC
>NC_051413.1:9363915-9364130 GCF_015228065.2 Penaeus monodon
CACACACCTCTGAGCTCGGATTTTAATTATATCAATTAAAATTTCCTCTCTTTCAAGTACTCTTAACTTTTGAGGAATTGTTTTAAAAACTTGACATTTCTTAATTGGATTTGCTTTATTAATATGCAGCGTAATATCAAGGCCGGCTGCGTGTAATTAAGGTATGGCAGTGCAAGATGAGAGACAGATATGTACTTTCGCTGATCCCGAGTTGA
>NC_051413.1:9364815-9364982 GCF_015228065.2 Penaeus monodon
AAAAAAAGGAGGGAGAGAAACAGATAGATTCAAATTGAAAGATAGATAGGCATACAAGGGAAAACATGGCGAAAAGTATTATTGACTAACAAATAAAAAACGAAAAAGCGACATTGGAAAATTCGTCAAAAGATCTGTTCACTGCATAAGGGAGGTATATTCATATA
>NC_051413.1:9365267-9365441 GCF_015228065.2 Penaeus monodon
GAATCGAGCGCAGTATAGATGCTATCCCTTGTCGCCAGCTTCTCCCGGTGAACTTTTTTCCTTATCAACAATTAATTGGCCATCCAGGCGGAACAAGGCAAGGGTTATTTTTGATTCACGGTCGGAAATGCAGGTGTGTAGTAGTCTTCATTATACATCAATGGAGGATGGAGT
>NC_051413.1:9365659-9365824 GCF_015228065.2 Penaeus monodon
GATTTGATCCGTATTCGTTGTCCATTGATTTATTGATTTATTTTTTAAATATATTTTTAGTCCGTGTATAAACAGCATAATATGAGAGAAATAAGTTTTCTATTTATTTAATACTATTATTATTTTTTACATAATCATCCCTCGTAAAGATATTACTCAGGATCT
>NC_051413.1:9365901-9365975 GCF_015228065.2 Penaeus monodon
ATTTGTGGAAAGTTCGGTAATTCCTTTGGACTCGAACCTTCGTTAGAAAGGTTCGAAACTTCAATCCTCACATT
>NC_051413.1:9366447-9366515 GCF_015228065.2 Penaeus monodon
AACATTTATCTCCACATTCCAACTCGCAAATACAAAGATGGCACACTCACCTCATCCTTCATGGCTAT
>NC_051413.1:9366553-9366637 GCF_015228065.2 Penaeus monodon
CGTGCATCTCTTCGTATTGGAAACCCATTACCTATTGTGGCATTTTATTTGTACTGAGTAAAAGATGATCGATTTTTTTTTCTG
>NC_051413.1:9367531-9367601 GCF_015228065.2 Penaeus monodon
ATCACTGAATATCTATTTCTCCCTTATTCCCTTGCATCCTTCTATGTTTTTACCTGCATTAATAATTGTA
>NC_051413.1:9367650-9367917 GCF_015228065.2 Penaeus monodon
GATAGATAGATAAATATTTACTACAAATATCTAAAGTAAAAACATATTGCAAAATAAAAGATAAAATAAACAGAATATTCGTGTTTGTTTACTGAGTTTTAATTAATCAGATAATGCAAAAGTTAATCACATTTATACCGTTCTGTTAAAGAGTAAATATTATTTATCATAACTTGATAAATGAATAAGTAAATCAATAAATAAATGAAGAACAAGACGTGGAAATCATAATCCAAAAATATTAGAAAGAACGTAAAAAAAAGTATT
>NC_051413.1:9367951-9368038 GCF_015228065.2 Penaeus monodon
GTTGTATTTACGAAAAGATAAACGAATTAATTATTGAAAGAAATTATATTTTCTTAACACCATTTTGGACTTAAAATGTGTATAATT
>NC_051413.1:9368266-9368360 GCF_015228065.2 Penaeus monodon
ATTCCATTAATTAATAATACGATGCAAATGAAATTAGGATCTATATAATCTTGTGTACTTGTAAGCTCATTAAAATTCTTTGAGTCTAATGAAT
>NC_051413.1:9368676-9368829 GCF_015228065.2 Penaeus monodon
AACGCATTTACTAACTGCCATGCGCGCATATTGTTCGTTTCCCATAAGTTCGTCTCCCATAATTAATACTATAAACTTATTCCAGTCAAGTTCTCACTTCTCTGTACTTTTCTGCCTAACGTACTTGATGCTTTGTTAAACTCTTCATAAGGA
>NC_051413.1:9370061-9370356 GCF_015228065.2 Penaeus monodon
CACCTAGCCATATACACGCACACGTACAGAACATGTACACACAGAGCAAACACTAACACATGTTTACATATTTGCGAATAGGTGTATTTGTGTACCCTTATAAAAGATTAACCATGATAATTCTTTGAAGTTTTGTTATTCAGATAAAGGTCATGAAAGATATCAGAGGTATGAATTAAATGTAGTAGTAAAAGTATAGTGCATAAAGTGATTTATTTTTCGTTTTGCGAGTCGAATACGTTTTGATAGACTTGTATATATACGCACATACAATTACGCACGCACGCACATACAT
>NC_051413.1:9370645-9370882 GCF_015228065.2 Penaeus monodon
TGCCCCTCCCCTCCTCTCTTTCCTGACGCACCTTCTCAGCCATTACCCTAGGCCAAAGTTTTAATATGAAGTTGGCAGTCATTTTTCCATAAAGATGCGCCACGTTTTCTTTCCTTTGATTTTGGAAAAAGAATAAATGTATTTGTTTTTCGTCTGTGTGTTTTTTTTGCATGTTTATTTATAAGTTCTTATGCGTCGTTGCATTGTTTGTTGTTGTTGTAAGTAAATAATACGGTG
>NC_051413.1:9370929-9371016 GCF_015228065.2 Penaeus monodon
GCTGATCTTAACGTGGAGCGCCATCTGTTGGGTCGTTTAGATATCGTGATGGTGGATGAACGTTTTGAAGTTAGGTGTTGAAATCTG
>NC_051413.1:9371078-9371154 GCF_015228065.2 Penaeus monodon
GCAACTGAAGCAAATTTGGATCAAAATTATTCCTCTTTTTGGGTTCTAACCCTCCCTTCCTCCCCCCCCTCCCCCC
>NC_051413.1:9371186-9371579 GCF_015228065.2 Penaeus monodon
TCAAGGTCGCTTTTCTTAACACCTATGGAGTAAAAATTTAAAGATAAGGATGTCAAAGGAAGGGATATTCGAGCATTCGTGTTAATGACGAAGGTCACACTCTATTTGCATAATAAACCAAAAATCTTAATTTTTTCCCTTGTATAATCAATCAGGAGAGGAAAATAAATACGATATTACTGTTGCAGAGCAGAGAGGAAGCACAGTTCTAGGATCTCACTAATTATCCTTATTCCAGCCTCTTGTGCACTAGTTCATTAATAATATCCAGAAAACCATCATATTTCCTTCAATAGTAACAGTGACGAAGCCAACATGAGGATGAACTAATGCTATAGGTCTATGGTCTAAGAAAAAAAAAATATTTATCAGACTTCTTAGGCTGATTTTCGG
>NC_051413.1:9372528-9372673 GCF_015228065.2 Penaeus monodon
GTGATATGTACGTCTGTTTGTTCGCCATTTTATCTCTCCTTCTTCTCTTATTTACAACGAAAGGAATTTTGTTCAAAGGATTTTACTAAGAAATATTAGTGGAAAATTTATTGACTTATATTTGGCGGCGTATTTTCACATGCAT
>NC_051413.1:9373347-9373503 GCF_015228065.2 Penaeus monodon
CATAATAAGAAAATCAAAAATAAAGGACGAAAACCAGACATAATGAAAACCCAATAGCCAGAAATAAAAGCGGAAGAGAGTTTGAGAGGTTTCTTTAACGAACGCCTTGAAATACGTGAGCAAGGTGTCAAATGAGGGGAGGATGTCCTTAATGTG
>NC_051413.1:9374384-9374485 GCF_015228065.2 Penaeus monodon
TACTTGCCACGATTTTTCCCCCTTTTCCCCTCTTAGTGTGCAATGCTGGACACACTTACACCCTTAAATATGTGTCCGGCGGGCTTTTTGAGAAGGTAAGA
>NC_051413.1:9374833-9374983 GCF_015228065.2 Penaeus monodon
ACCCTTATGTCCATTCAGACACGATAAACACGGCGATAGATGATCGATGATTAGCCAAAGAATATACAAATAAGCATTATTAGTATGAATCTTAGCTTAAAACCCGCTCAGGGAAAGAGGCCATCGCATATCTTAATCCCAGTGACTCAC
>NC_051413.1:9375204-9375381 GCF_015228065.2 Penaeus monodon
CTTTCTCCTACCTTTCCCTTTCTCTCTCCCTTCCCCCTTTCTCCACCTTCTCCCTGCGCTCATTTCTTTACCCCTCCCCCATCCTCCTTTTTTCATCTCCCTCTCCCCCCTGTTCCCTTCCTCCCCTCTTTCCCCTTAACCTTTTCTCCTTTTCATTCTACTTCCCTCTCCCACTTC
>NC_051413.1:9375728-9375825 GCF_015228065.2 Penaeus monodon
CGGGCTCCAAAGTTGGCCAAAACTGATTCGGTATGCAGTGTTCGCCCCGCCCGACACGGTTCCTCCCGTCGGGCAAATTAATTTATCTTATTTCACT
>NC_051413.1:9375848-9375924 GCF_015228065.2 Penaeus monodon
AAGGGGGGGGGGGCTACTACCCTCCTCCTCTCTCTATCCTCCCCCCTCCCTCCCTTCTGTCCTCCTTCTGCAACAC
>NC_051413.1:9376204-9376422 GCF_015228065.2 Penaeus monodon
GATGGGCGACAGGTGGGCGGTGGGCGAGGAATGGGGGGAGAAGAGTAAAGGGGAAGGGGGTGGAAGAAGGGGGGGTGGAAGGGGAGATAGGAAATGTGGGAAGGAGAGGGGAGATAGGGTGAGTGGGAAAGGGGAATGATAGGAGGGGGAAGAGTTGTGGAAGGAAGAAGGGAGAGAGAGAGGAGGAGGAGGAGGTTGGCAGAAGTACGTAGTGAGGG
>NC_051413.1:9378279-9378691 GCF_015228065.2 Penaeus monodon
TTCATTAAGCAAATTATATACTGATGAGAACAATACAGCAAAGCTAATCCGTCAATGGACTGTTAATAATCATCTTTCTCTTTTAGTTTAAGTATAAGACCAGGAAGTCATCACATGTAATTATCCTTATTAAGATCGTATATCGCTGGCAATTTTAAAGACGAGGGATCATTATGATAACGCAAAATGTTAGCGCCAATTCCTTTTTTCCTATGACCATTGTGTGTGGGAGTTTATATTCACTATCCTTAGAGGTCTAAAATCAGAATTATGAAAGTAGGTGAGGATTGAGAATAAAGGATATTAAAGGAAGAAAATGATAATCAGGAATATAATGAAGAAGATTTTAGAAACTTGATATTGGGAAAAGCAAAGACAATGATTAAAAGCATCAGAGAGAAATGATATAAAC
>NC_051413.1:9379039-9379352 GCF_015228065.2 Penaeus monodon
TAAAAACGATACTCTTATTCACTGTTCAAAATGATCTCTCATGAACAATCTCTAAGCAGTTTCTCAAGAACAGTCCTTAAATCAATCTCCCCGGGTTAAGAATCTTATTAGATCTCCCATAGACATTCACCATGAAGAAATCCCCGAGTCTAAAATGAAAAGAAACTCCCATGACCATTTCGAGAAAAGTGTAAACCAGGTTTAAAATCAAAACAATTTCTCATGAACATTATGAGTTGCTATGAAAAAATCCCTGTTGCTCAGAACCCGCGATTTTATATCTCTATTATGTATTTTTAACTGACTGTGATTG
>NC_051413.1:9379436-9379590 GCF_015228065.2 Penaeus monodon
GTTAAAAAAAATCTACAAACAGTCTTCCTGATAAATTCACTTTATTCGATATCCAAACGGCTACCAGTGTGTAGTTCCTAAAGCGAATTTCTTGTATTGAAAACCATGAACTCCCATTGATTAGTGCCATGAGAAATTCTAGAGCTTAAAACCT
>NC_051413.1:9379609-9379763 GCF_015228065.2 Penaeus monodon
TCGTGATTAAATTCCACACAGGCTTCCAAGATCAGTAAACATTGGCCATGGAGAGTTCCCTGTGTTCAAAATGCAAGCTAAATGCCATGAGGAGTCGCCACGAAGAATTCTCTACGTTTATAAACCTTTCTTTGCCCCCAAAGAAGTAGAAAAA
>NC_051413.1:9380120-9380685 GCF_015228065.2 Penaeus monodon
AGTGTGTTCAAAGGCGATGTTCACTGACGACTAAAACTCCAAACGCGTCGCCATAAACCCCATGAACAGCCGCCATGAAGAATTCCTTTATCTGATCCCCCCACCATCCTCCCCCTCCCCATGAATCCCCACCATCCTCCCATCTTTCCCCCAGCCATCCCCCCATGAACCCCAATCTTCCCCCATCCTCCCCCCTCCCCAGGAACCACGCCCCCATCCTCCCCCTACCCATGAACCCCCATCCTACCCCCTCCTATGACCCCCCAATCTTCCCACTTCCCCATGAAGCCCCCATCCTCCCCTTTCCCTATGACTCCCACATCCTCCCCCTCCCCATGACCCCCATGAATCCCCACAATCCTCCCATCCTTACCCCAACCATCCCCCATTAACCCCAATCTTCCCCCATCCTTCTCCCTCCCATGACCTCCCCCCCTCCACCCTCCCCCCCCCCATCCTACCCCCATCCACATGACCCCCATAAACCCCCAACCATCCTCCCCCCTCCCCATGAAACCCCCTCCCCCCCAAACCATCCTCCCATGAACACCCCCCCACCCCCCCC
>NC_051413.1:9380721-9380887 GCF_015228065.2 Penaeus monodon
CCTAGTGTTCAGAGACAATTAATTTCTCCCTAAACAGTGAGGTCTGCCGCTGTAGTCCAGGCTCCGCGTGACAGGCGCCGTTAATCAAATGCATCAATTTTACATTCCAGATATTATCCCATTATGAAGCGAAATGGCTCCATTATATGGCTTCCCCTTAATGAAT
>NC_051413.1:9381204-9382000 GCF_015228065.2 Penaeus monodon
AAAATGGAGATATTTCGAAATGGGCGCCGCGTCACTTTTCGAAATGAGGGAAATCTTGTGTCTTTTTTTTTGTCTTTTTTTTTGGAAACGATCCTTACCTAGTTGATCAACGAATTTTTCTTTTTCGGGAGAATGAAATGTCTTTGCTGCTAATCTCTCCTAAAAGGATTTAAATGTTACGTGGTTTGAGTATCAATTTCAATTCACACCCTGCCTCCCTCCCCCCCTTTCCCTCGTATATATATATTTTTTTCCCTTTCTTTTTTTTCCCCTCGCCCGGGTGTTGAAATATTAAAGAATCGAGTCTTTCGTCGCTTTTATTCGAACCCTCCTCAGCTGACGGCCGGGGGGGAAACAGCTGGAAGTGCGTCCGATTCCTCGCCGGAACACCCTGACTTCCCCTTCGCCACGCTCTCAAAACCCCACCCAAAACCAAAACAACTGAACACCAAAATACACTTCCCATACCTCCCAAAACCTCAACATGCATCCCAAAAACCGATCGATAAGAAAAATAAAAACAAACTTGAAGAAAACGAACCCCCCCTAGAGTCGAAAACAACACCGAAACCGGAAGGAAGTCGAGAGGTCTAAGCCGCGGATCCGAACGACCATGGGGGTACCACTTTTTCTTGTGTGCACTTGGTGGGAGACTTTATAAAGTAGCACGCCCGAAATCCGGCCCAGCTGACCAGATGCGGGAAAGTGGGCGCCGAGCATGAAATTTTTAGCTTTTTGATTAATCTGGCTTCCATTTAAGAAAAAAAAAAGAGAGAGACAGAGGGAGAGCGAGGGA
>NC_051413.1:9382217-9382326 GCF_015228065.2 Penaeus monodon
TTGGGAATATTATACTTTGACGCGATAATGATCGGTTTATTAACGAATATCGAAAATGTGGCTATCGTTTTGGGGCAACGCTTATGAAACGTTAGTTTGGAAAATTTGC
>NC_051413.1:9382732-9382837 GCF_015228065.2 Penaeus monodon
TCTTTACTTTGTGGCTGTTCTTCTCCTACACAACTTGTTCTTCAAATGTTATTCGTTCTCCCAAAACGTTGGCCAAAAAGTTTAAAAAGTTTTAGTACAGCTTCG
>NC_051413.1:9383127-9383448 GCF_015228065.2 Penaeus monodon
CTTGTTTTCATGTAAACAAAATCTCTTGAGTATCCGTAATTAGCATACAACCTCAATAGAAAGAAAGATAATAGAATTCTTGTCTCTTTTAAGAAAAAAAAAAAAAAAGAATTAATGCTTCTCTTAAGTAAGCTGCATGCCTGATTTTTTTTCTTATTAATGAAGTCTTTTAAGAAATAGATCTTGTCACATATCGGTGGTTGTTAGATATATTAAATAGGATCGAATAAAAGCAAGAAAATTAGTAAGTGTATCCGTATTTTTTTTTCTTTCTTTTTTTGTGTGTGTATAGAATGTGAGCGATGGTATGTACGTATCATA
>NC_051413.1:9383667-9383844 GCF_015228065.2 Penaeus monodon
ATGTAACTAATTACATTGTCTCCATCACTTATCCTCCCTCCCCTACCTCACCCTTGCTAGCTGCAGTCACCTAACGTAACCTAACTAACATCCTTATCCAAATAGAACTCCCCTCCCCCACCCCAACCTTTCCCCTAAGCCCTGTGTTAACTCTACTCCCTCCCCCTTCCTCTCCCC
>NC_051413.1:9383907-9384123 GCF_015228065.2 Penaeus monodon
CCCATGTTGACTACTCTTGCTCTCTTCTCATCTCCCTACCCCCCCCTCCTTCTCTTAATCCCCCAACCTCGGTTCCCCCCCCTGCTATCGTCTAACCCCTCCTAAACCCTCTCTCACACTCCCCCCAACCCTCCCCCTACCAAAAGAGTCAACAGCACCTCCCCCCCCACTCTGCCCTCAACACACTTCCCTCTGGCTAGTTAATTTGTCTTCCCT
>NC_051413.1:9385239-9385346 GCF_015228065.2 Penaeus monodon
TCGATCCTAATCGTGTTCTCCCAATTCTCTCGGGTTTTCTCGGGTTCTCTTTGCCTGTTACTCTTTCAAGGCATTTCGTCCATCAAATAGGTAAAATGTGGGGCCTT
>NC_051413.1:9385684-9386053 GCF_015228065.2 Penaeus monodon
ACGCTCTCCTGGGGGTCCGTTTTCAGTCCGCCGACTGTGTGATGGCGGTTCTCCAAAGCGGTTCTGCAAAGTGGTTCTAAAACCCCAAAGTGGTTTTCCCCTTGCAAAGTGGTTTTACAAAAACGGTTTTGCAAATGGTTTCCAAAGTGGGTTGCAAAGTGGTTCTCCAATGTGGTTCTGCAATGTGGTTTTACAAAGCGGTTCTGCAAAGTGGTTCTCCAATGTGGTTCTACAAAGCGGTTCTGCAAAGTGGTTCTCCATAGTGGTTTTGCATAGTGGTTTTGCAAAGTGGTTCTCCAAAGAGGTTCTCCAAAGTGGTTCTAGAAAGCGGTTCTGCATAGTGGTTTTGGAAGGGTTTTGCAAAAAAAA
>NC_051413.1:9386110-9386365 GCF_015228065.2 Penaeus monodon
ATGGTTCACCCAATTGATTTTTTGGAAATGGTTCTCCATTTTTTTTGGGGGGGGGTCTTGTATATACCCTTTTTCGTAATATTTGTCTGTTATTTCCCTTCTTTAACAAAATTTTATAATAAAAGGGGAAAATTTCGAAAAATATTTGCAAAAATATTATCCCAAAAAAAATAAAGAAATTAAAAAAATTAATCTACGACCGATGGGGAAAGGGTAACAGTAATGAAAAACAAAATTTTTAAACCGAGTCGTGAC
>NC_051413.1:9388553-9388777 GCF_015228065.2 Penaeus monodon
ATTCAGAAACGCGAGACTCATGTTTCTCAGCGTCCGTCCGCCCGCCGCTGTTTGACTCTGTGGTGAACGAGATTTAAAATTCTTTGTGGTTTATGCATGCAACCATTTGTCAACCACATTCCTTGCGTTTTTTTATTTGTGTGTATGCAAAAGCCGCGGTTTGGAGTGACGTTGCGTTTTGTAAGGAAGGGGTGTGGGGGATGGGGTAGGGTTTTTTGGGGGAT
>NC_051413.1:9389349-9389467 GCF_015228065.2 Penaeus monodon
TTCAAACTATTTTCTTTTTTTCCAAACAACAATGGATTTAGATGATAACTTATCTTAACTCTTTCTGGTAAACTAAATATCAAATGCAAAAGGAACATCACGTAATAAATAAACTTGT
>NC_051413.1:9389494-9389598 GCF_015228065.2 Penaeus monodon
AACATGGAGAGGTTGAACGAATTATAAAGCAAAAACAGTGACCATAACATTGGCTCCTTACAACCGAAAAACATTAAAAACACTAACAAGGGGGAATATAGGAA
>NC_051413.1:9389812-9389975 GCF_015228065.2 Penaeus monodon
CAGACTGCAGCTTGAATACACAATAAGCTCTTCTCAAGTAGATTTCTCTGTGAGCGAGTGTGTGCAACAAACTGTTTATTTAGAGATTGCTAAACATCATGACGGTTGACCCCTGCAATTGCATATTGAATAAACATGTTTCTGGGTTGCCTTATTGGGGTTT
>NC_051413.1:9390253-9390763 GCF_015228065.2 Penaeus monodon
TATTTCTTACTCGGTAGGATAGATTTTTTTCATCTATTTCATCTATTGTTGTTGCTTCCCAGAGAAGGGCTAATGTCTGACAGATCGGGAATCACATTTATAAGTGATTTAAAGTTTTCCATTTTTAAAAGTAACCCAAATTGCCCCAATTTTCGACCTCCCCTTTCCCCCCCCACCCCTTTTTCCCCGTCCCCCCTGCCCCCCCTCCCCTCCCCCGCCCCTCCCTTCCCCCTTTCCCTCCCCCCCCTCCCGCCCCCCCCCTCCCCCCCCTTCCCCTTCCCCCCCCCCCCCCCTCCCCTCCCTCCCCTCCCTTCCCTTTTCCCCTCCCCCCCCTCCCCCTTTATCCCCCCCCTCTCTTTTTTCCTTTTTTTTTATTTTTCCCTCCTTTTTCCTTCCCCCTTTTCTTTTCCTTCCCTTTTCTTTTCCTTCCCCCTCTTCCCTTCCCCTCCTCCTCCTACTTCTTTTCCCCCATCCTTTCCCTTTTTCCCTTTTCCCCCCCTTACCCCATCC
>NC_051413.1:9391000-9391153 GCF_015228065.2 Penaeus monodon
GAAATAAAGAGCAAAAGTAATAACCCCTTCAAAGGAAAACCTCGGGGTGGGGGGTTTCCGTCGCTGGGGAATGGCCCCCCGCTCGAGACGCCGCTATTCCTTCCCGATAACCGCCGTCCTTTTCATGTGGGCTATAAAACAGGGCTTGCGTCC
>NC_051413.1:9392578-9394452 GCF_015228065.2 Penaeus monodon
TGCTCTTCCTCTTCATTTCCTTCCTCTCTCTCCTCTCTCGTCTTCCTCTCGCTACCTCCCCCCCTTCTCTCTCGTTCTTCTTCTTCTCCTCTCATTTCCCTTTCTCCCTCTTCGTTTTCCCTCCTCTCTCTCCTTTGTTATCCCTTTCTCCCTGTCCTAATATTATCCTTCTTCCGTTTTCTTTCTCTCCCACTTTTCTCTCTCACTTCCTATCTCCCCTTTTCATCATTCCTATCCCTCTTACCCTTATTCACCTGCCCCCTTGTTCTTCCCCTTCCTATTCCTTTTATATCCCCATCTATTCCCCTTTCCTCTCCCCTTCTTTCCCCTCCTACCCCCTTTCTTTCCCCTCCTATCCCCTTTCTCTCCCCATCTTTCCCCTCCTACTACCTCCTACCCCCCCCCCGTGTCCTCCCCTTCTTGAGAATTCAGGGCAGAAGAAGGTCCGTTGAAATGAGTCAAAGAAAGAAACAGATGACCTTTCGATCTCGTTTTGCTTCAGCTATCTCTTATATCCCCTTTTCCTCCTCCCCCCCCCATCTACCATTCGTCCATCTCTCTCCCTCTTTTCCAGACCCTCTTTCATTCTCCCTCATTTTTCCCCCAGTTTTCCTTCATTCTTCCTTCGTCTCTCTGTCTCTACTTCCCTCCCTCTCTCCCTCTTTCCTAGTTACCTTCTTCCATTCTTTATCTTATTCTTTTATTCCCTTCCATTCCTTCCCTGTCCTCTTGACTCTTGTTCGTTCCCTCCTTCCTTCCTCTTTCTTTTTATTTCCCTCTTTTTCTCATTCTCTTCCTTCTCCTCCCTTCCACTCCTTCCTATCCCTCCTCTTTTCCCTTCCTCCTTCTCTCACTTCCTCCCTCCCTTCCTCTTTCTCCATCTTTCTTACCTTCCCTCCCTCCCTCCCTCTATCCCATCTCCCTCCATCCTATCTCCCTCTTTCCCTCCCCTTTCTCCCCTTCCTCTTCTACCTTCCCCCCTTCCTTCCCCTTCTCTTTTCCTCACTTCTTACGGCCTTCTCCTCCCCTTCCCTCCCATCCTCTTTAGCTCCATCCACTCCTCTCCCTTCATCTTAATTCACTCTCCTCTTACCTTCCCCCCCCCCACACCCACCCATCTCACTATTCTGTTTCCCCCTTCTTAGCTGTTTCCTTTTCTGTCTTCGTTTTCTCCGTCTTTCTCTCACTCTCTCCCTCTTCCCTGTTTCTCTCTCTCCCTTTTCCTTCCCTCGACTCTATTTTTCTCTTTCAATATATTCCTCTTCCTCTCTCTTTCCTCCTCCCCTCTCTTTCTTTACTCTCTACCTCTCCCTCCCTCTTTTCTTCTTGTTCTCTTTCTTCCCTCCGTCCCCTCCCCATATCCTCTCCTTTCCTCCATCCTCTTTCTCTCCCTCTCTCCCCATCCTCACCCTCTCCCTCCAACCCCCATTCTCCATCCTCGTCTTCTCACCTCTCTCCTTCCATTAATTCCATCTTCTTCCTCCCATCCTCTCCCTCTCTCTCTCCCTCCTTTCCATCCCCCTCCCCCCTATCCTCTCCCTCTCTCCCTCCCCTTCTCTCTCTCTCCTTCTTCTCTCCCTTCCCTCCCTCTCTCTCTCTCCATCCCCATCCTCTCCCCCTTCCCTCCACCCCCCTCCCTCCCTCCCTCCCTCTTCCCCTTCCCTCCATAAGTCCTCCCTCCCTTTCCCCTTCCCCCTCCCTCCCTCCTTTTCTCTCCCCCTCCCTCTCCCCTTCCCTCCTCCCCCTTCCCTCCCTCCATCTCCCCTGTTCCCTCCCCCCCCTCCCTCTCCCCTCTCGCATCATGCTCCCATTTTCTCCGCCAATGCAAAGAAGATCGGATGCTTCCTGATCGTTCAGGAGAGAGACCAGGTAGG
>NC_051413.1:9395323-9395588 GCF_015228065.2 Penaeus monodon
TTTCAGAGGGGGGGGGGGGGGGCAGGAGAAGGTCGTTCATGAGGAAGGTCAGAGTGGAGTGAGATCGGAGTACGTCGGGTCTTGCACCACGTCGGGTCGTCGGGGCAGGAGTGAGGCAGGAGTAGGTTTGGAGTAGGTCGGGAGTAAGGTCGGAGTGTGTCGGGAAACACTAGTAAAATCAGGAGTGAGGATGGAGTACATCGAGTTGTCGTAGGTCGGGCAGGAGTAGGCCGGGATGCGTCGGGAGGAGTAGAAATCGGGCTAT
>NC_051413.1:9396091-9396865 GCF_015228065.2 Penaeus monodon
CAGATCTTCCCCGGCCTTGATTTACTTATTGATAGACTCGGAAACTCCCGCCCGTGGAATTGAATGCCGACACTTTGAGGAGTTGGCAAGGAGGGCCCGGCATCGCGTGTCGGGGGGGGGGGGGGCGTGAGAGGAGGACGATGGGAGGAGGAGTTGGGGGGGGGATGGGGAGTGAGAGGAGGAGGATAGGGGGAGAGGATAGGATGGGGGGAGTGGGAGGAGATGGGGATGGGGAAAGGATGGGGGAAGAGGAGGAGGATGGGGGAGTGAAAGGAGGAGGACGGGGGAAGAGGAAGAGGATGGGGGAGTGAGAAGAGGAGGATGGGGGAGGGGATTAAGGTAAGGATGGGGGAGTGAAGGAAAGGGGGGGGGGCAGGGAGTTGGGGGTCGGGAGGAGGAGGAGAGGAGGGCGAACAGGCGTAGGAACTGGCGTAGGGGGGGTATGGGGGAGGGGATAGGGGGGGGGCGGAGGCGCGGGCGGGGACGAAGGAGAAGGAACAGCAGAGACGCGCCTTTAGGACCCGGTTTTATGGGCGCCGCTGTTAAATTAGACGAATCTGGGCGTGCGGAGGAGGAAGGGGTTAGGTGGGTGGGCGTGACAGGGGGTGGAAGGGGGGGGGGTACTGTGGAGGTGGGGTGAGAGGGAAGGGGGGTGGGAGGTCGTGGGTGTGTCATTTTCGAACTCGCCCTCTCGTGTTTCCTCTGCTCCTTCCCGCCCACTGCACGCTGAAACACGCCCCACGCATACACAGATACAGAAATATACGCAATATA
>NC_051413.1:9397134-9397513 GCF_015228065.2 Penaeus monodon
TTCCTATCTCCCTTCTCCCCCAATCCTCCCCCACCAAAAACACCAATTCTTTCCGCCTTCTGGACATGAGTAGGGGCGGAGGGGGGGGGGGAGGGGGATAAGGAGGGAGAGGGAGGAGACTGAAGAGGAGGGGGTAAGGGCAGGTAGTGGAGGGGGGGGGGATTGAGGAAGGAAAGGGGGAGAGGGAGAGGGAGTTAGGGAAGGAGGGAGGAGGGGGAAGAGGTAAGGAGAGGGGAGGGGAGGGGGGGAAGCGGGGAGAAGGGGAGGGAGAGGAGATGCAGATATTTCCCCTTTCTTGTTCTTTCCTTTATTCCTGGTTCTTCCTCTCCTCTCTTCTCTCTTCGACGTTCAAAGAAGTGTTTAGAAGATTATTGGGTAT
>NC_051413.1:9397584-9397664 GCF_015228065.2 Penaeus monodon
GTCCCCCCCTCATAATATACTATCCTATGCTACTCTTTCTAATTCTCTTATTCTTCTCTATCTCAGATTCATCTTCTGAT
>NC_051413.1:9398023-9398094 GCF_015228065.2 Penaeus monodon
TGGGTATACGTTAAACCTGAATTTATGATGATCCAATTTCCTTTACAACATAAACGCAATCCTCAACAGCA
>NC_051413.1:9398119-9398240 GCF_015228065.2 Penaeus monodon
AACTAAGGGTCTCGCGAAATGAACCTTAAAACGTCTCGAGATATTTATGTCTTTACGTAACTCCATTCAGCATTAGAAGGAGGCACTCAAAGATGGAGTCGAAGGAAATCCATTTGCTTCA
>NC_051413.1:9398918-9400263 GCF_015228065.2 Penaeus monodon
AAAAAAAAAAAAAAAAAAAAAAAAAAACAAAAATTTTTTTTCAAAAATTCCCCCCCCCCAACCCAAAAAAAAAAAAAAAAAAAAAAAAAAAAAAAAAAAAAAAAAAAAAAAAAAAAAAAAAAAAAAAAAAAAAAAAAAAAAAAAAAAAAAAAAAAAAAAAAAAAAAAAAAAATTTAAATTTTAATAAAATTTTTTTTAAATTTTTAAAAAAATTAAAAAAAAATTTTTTTTCAAAAAAAATAAAAAAATTAAAAAATAAAAAATTTTTAAATTTTAAAAAAAAATTTTAAAAAATAATTTTTAAATAAATTAAAATAATAATTAAAAAAAAAAAAAAATTTAAAAAATTTTAAAAAAAAATTAATTAAATAATTTTAAAAAAATAATTTAATTAAAAAAATTTTTTAAAATTTTTAAAAAATTAAAAAAAATAAATAATAAATAATAATTTTAATATTAAAAAATAAAATAATTTTTTAAAAAAAAAATAATAAAAATAAAATAAATAAAAAAAATTAATAAAAAATTTTAAATTAAAAAAAAAATAATAGTAAAAGTAATTTTTGAAAAAATTTAAAAAAATAAATTAAAAAAGGGGGGGGGGTTTTATTTTAAAAACCTAACTAATAATAAAAAATAATTGATAATAAAAAATAAATAAAAATAAAAATTAAAATAATTTTAATAAAAATAAAATTTAAAATTAAAAAAATAAAAAAAAAAAATTTTTAAAATTTTTTAATAAAAATAATGAAAAAGAAAAAAAATTTAAATAAATTTTAAATTTAAAAAAATAAAAATAAATTTTTTTAAAAAATTTTTTTAAAAATTTTAAATTATTATTATTTTTTATTTATTTAAAATTTTATTTTATTTTTTTATTTTATAAGGAAATAAAATAAAAATAATAAATATAATTTTAATTATTAATAAATTTTAAATAATAAAAATAATAAAATTTTGAAAATTTTTAATTTTAAAAAAGGGGGAATAAAAAATAATAATAATTTTAAAAATAAAAAATAAAAATTTAAAATAAAATAAAAAAAATTAATTAATAATAAATAAAAAATAATAAAAATAATAAAAAAAAAAATGAAAAATTAAATAAAAAAATTAAAATTATTTATTTTAAAAAAAATTTTATTTAATTATTTATTTTAATTTTTTTATCATCATTTTTAAATTTTTTTTTTTCAATAAGTGGGGCCCCTTTCTCTTAATCGGGGGAGGGGGACTTCCCCCCTAATATCCGACTCACCTTAAAATCCCGCCCCGGGGGCCCTTTTCAACCTTTTCTTCCTTTTCCCTTTCCCTCCCCCTTTTTTTTTGCCCCTTTTTTTTT
>NC_051413.1:9400324-9400599 GCF_015228065.2 Penaeus monodon
GAAAAAAGCCCCCCCAAAAGAACCCCCCCCGGAAACCCCCCCAGGAGCAAAAACCGTTTTTTTTTTTTTTGGCCCCCCGCCCCCCCCCCAAAAAAAACCCTCGTGGTTTTTTTTTAAAATTTTTTTTTTTCCCACCTTCGGGTCCCCCCCCGGGCCTTGGGGGCCAAAAACTTCCCCTTTTACCCCCCCCCCTTTTTAATTCTTTTAAACTTTACCTCGTAGGGTTTCCAGAAAAAAACCTGCGGTGGCAAAATTTGGGGGGGGGGAAAAAAAAA
>NC_051413.1:9400636-9400862 GCF_015228065.2 Penaeus monodon
CAAAAAGCCCAGGCCCCCCCCCCCCCGGGCCCCCCCAGCAAGCTCTCGGGGCTGGGGGGTAAAAACCGGGGTTTTTGGGGGATTTTTGGTAAAAGGGGGCCCCGAAAATTTTTTTAGGAAAATTGGATTAAAGGGAAAAATTTTTAGAAGGTTTAACAGTTTTGGGGGGTTTTTTGGGGAAAATTGGGGGAAAAAAAATTTTAGGGTTTTTTTTTTTTCCAAGCAA
>NC_051413.1:9400967-9401101 GCF_015228065.2 Penaeus monodon
GGGGGAAAATTACCCAAAGTTTTTTTTTTTCAGGGTTTACTTTGGGGAGGTTTTTTTTAAAAAAAAGGGGGTTTTTTAAAAAAAATTAAAATAAAAAGGATTTATCATTAAAATAAATTCCCCAAAAAAACTGT
>NC_051413.1:9401348-9401450 GCF_015228065.2 Penaeus monodon
ATGTTTTTTGTATAAATTCCTTTTCTGTTTGTTTTTTGCTTACCTTTTTTATTCATACATATGATCTGTTTCGAAAAAAATTTGTTGTTTCAAGAAGTTTGT
>NC_051413.1:9401522-9402171 GCF_015228065.2 Penaeus monodon
AGACCACAATGAAATTTTTTTCGCTTGTGAAAATTTTTGTTTGGGACTTTTAGGATTGACCTTATAATCATCTTAAATCTTTAACTTTGTATTTTATTGTGTCTCCCGGTTTCCAATTGATTAATTTTTTTCTTCTAAATGCAAAGAAAAATTCACAATTCGGCATCCGGGGGGGCGAGTAAAAATATTAAAATCTGGTTTTACTTCATTGACCTATGAGAGAGTTTTATACACCCCACACGAAAGTTATCTCGTATCCTGCAACTTGTTAATTTTTCAAAAATTTAGCTGGTTTTCCCTCTTAAACAAATTTTTTTTAAGTTTTTCGGTGGTTTTTAGGAATGTTGTTTTTGTTTTGGGGGTTTTGGGGGGTTGGGGGGTTTTTTTTTTTTGGGGGGGGGTTTTTGGGGGGGGTGGGGGGGTTGGGGGGGGGGTTTGGGTGGGTGGGGGGTTGGGGTGGGTGGGGGTTGGTGGGTGTTGTGTGTTTTGGGTTTGGGGGTTTTGGTTTGTGGGGGTTTTGGTGGGGGGGAATTGCCCATTTGTTTTTAATAAACACGACCCAACCCCAAAACCCCAAGGAAAAAAATTTTAAAAAATTTTCCACAAACTTCCCCTGTTCCCCTTTTTTTTCTCCCCCCTTCCCGGCCCC
>NC_051413.1:9402298-9402516 GCF_015228065.2 Penaeus monodon
TTTATAAAAATTTAATAATTTATTTTTATATTAATTTATAAAATAATAATAAATAAAAATTAAAATTTTATTTTATAAAAAAATTTTTATTTAAATTTTTAAATAAAATATTAAAAAATTAAAAATATAAAATATTTTATATAAAATTTTATATATATAATAAATTATATATAAAAAATTTAAATAATTATTATATTAATATTAAAATAATTTTTTTT
>NC_051413.1:9402540-9402897 GCF_015228065.2 Penaeus monodon
TTAATATATAATATTTGGGTGGTGTTGGGGGGGGGGTGTTTGGGGGTTTTTGGGGGGGGTTTTGGGGGGTGTTTGGGGGGGGTTGGGGGGGGGTTTTGGGGGGGGGGGGGGGGGGGGTTGGGGGGTTGGGGTTTGTGTTGTTTGTGTTGAAAAAATAAAAAAAAAGGGGGGGGTTTTTTTGAAAATTTTTGGGGTGGGGGTTTGGGGGTTTGGGGGTTGGGTGGGGGGGGGTTTGTGGGGGTTGGGGTTGTTGGTGGGGGGTTGTGTGTGGTTTTGGGGTTTTTTGGCCCCGGGGGGGGGGGGGTTTTTGAATGGGGCACACAACCCAACCACAAAAACAAAAATTTTTCATGCCGG
>NC_051413.1:9403010-9403096 GCF_015228065.2 Penaeus monodon
GTTCTCCCCCCCCCCCCCCCTTTTTTTCCCTCTCCGTTGACCTTTTGGGGGGGGGGACCTTTTCCCCCCCCCTTTTTTTTTTTTTT
>NC_051413.1:9403151-9403273 GCF_015228065.2 Penaeus monodon
TTTTTCCCCCTTTTCTTCCCCTTCCCCTCCTCCTTTACCCCCCCCCTCTCCTTTTCCCTCAAAAAACCGTCCCCCCCTTTCTTCCAAATTTCTCCCTCTTTTTTCCCTGTTTTCCCCTCCCA
>NC_051413.1:9403514-9403634 GCF_015228065.2 Penaeus monodon
TTTTCCCCTTTCTTTCCTTTTTTTTTTTCTCCCCTCCCCTTCTCCTTCGGAGCTACACTTCCCCTTTCCCCCCTTCCTATTTTCTCCCCCCTGCAAAAACCCCTTTTTTAAACCTCTCTT
>NC_051413.1:9403789-9405058 GCF_015228065.2 Penaeus monodon
GTAATTCCCTTTTTTTTTATCTTGGTTCCCGTTAATTTTTTTATTTTTTAAGGAAAAAAAATTCCTTTTTTTTAAAAATTTTTAAAAGTCCCCCCAAACCCTTAAAAAAAAACTCTCAACCCCCCTTTTTCCAGTTTTGGGTTGTTCCTCCTTTACCCTTTTAATTTGAAAAAATTCCCCTCCGGCCTTTTTCCCAAAACCCACCCGAATTTTTTTCCGACGCCCTTTTGGCGAGGTTTTTTTTTTTAAGGGGCCCCCCGAGGAAAGATTTTTTTTTTTTTCCCCCCTTTTTTTCCCCTAAAAAAATTTTACTTCCCCTCTCTCCTTCTCCTTTCGCAGTTGGGGGAGATGGAAGGGGAGAGGAGGGAAGTGGGAAGGGGGAGAGAGAGGGAGTGGGAAAAAGGGGAGAGGAAAGGGAGGGAAAGGGGGGAGTGGAAAAGGAGTTTTTTAAACAGGTTGGGGGGTTTTTAAAAACCCTCCGAGAAAAGAAAAATTTTTCCCCTTCTCCCAAAATTTTTCTTCTCCTCCCCCCTTTTTTTCCCTTTTCTCTCTTTTTGGCCAAGTGGGGGGAGTGGAAGAAAAAGGGGATGGGGGGGGTGGGGAACTGGGGAGCAGGAGTGGGGGCAGGGCCGTTTTTTTAAAAATAAATATAATTTTTCCCCCCTCCCAAAAAAATTACCAAGGGGGCCAAGTCCCTAAAAAAAACTCCTTTTTTTTCCTTCTGGTAGGGGGGGGAAAATTCCCGAGAGGGGAGACAAAATAAAGCTGGAAGTAGGGAGAGTGGAAGAAGGGATAGAATTGGTTTTGGAAAAAAGGGGGGGATTTAAAGAGAAGGGAGGAAGAAGAGGAAGAGGGAAAAAAGAAGGGAAAGGGGGGGTGAAAGAGAGGGGGGAAGAGAGAGGGAGGGAAAAGGTGGGGAGCGAGGGGGAAAAAGGGGTAGGAGTGGAGGTGTGGGTTTTTTTTTGAAAAAAAAAGGGGTTTAAAGGGGAACTCCAAAGAAGGAAATATTTTTTTTCCCTCCTTTTTCTCTGGGGAGTGGGGGGAGGGAGTGGGGAGTAGGAAGTTTTGGGGGGAATGGTTGGGAATGGGTGGGGGGGGTTATGACTGGATGGGGATGGGGGTTGGAAGAGTTGGGGGGGGGGGGGGATATATGGGTGGGGTTTGGGGGGTGGGGATTATGATTGGGATGGGGGTTGGGGGGGGGGGGTCCCCAAAAGAGGTTGTTGTGGGGGGGGGGGGGGAATAATTTGAAAAATCTATTTTAGAAGA
>NC_051413.1:9405761-9405842 GCF_015228065.2 Penaeus monodon
ATCCATCTTCATCATAAAGTTCTGTTTCTTCCTTTTTTTCTTTCGACTTTTAAGATGTAACTTACTAAAACAAGTAAAGAT
>NC_051413.1:9405887-9405992 GCF_015228065.2 Penaeus monodon
AGGTAATTACGAGGAGAAGGAACAAAATAAAAGCGATGACAGTAAATGAACGAAACAGTAAAAACAAAAAACCTGGTCCATTATTATTTTAAATAACAATTAAAA
>NC_051413.1:9406220-9406479 GCF_015228065.2 Penaeus monodon
AACACACGTATTTTTAGACGGTGCAAATTTCCTCTCCGAAATCTTGACCCAAAAAGACTAAATTTTAACACGAAGGATTTACAGCCGCGTGCTAAGAGGAACGGGGGACTTAAATCTATGAAAAAAAGGGGGAATTTATAGTTTTAAGGGTAAGAAGAATCAGATTAACGAATCAAAGTTTATGAATTGGATCAATGTTGAAATTAGCGAGAGACTCAGAACAGGTAAGTTAGAACAGCGGCGATTTTAGAGATGGACT
>NC_051413.1:9408090-9408588 GCF_015228065.2 Penaeus monodon
CGCTCTGACTCGAACAGTAGGAATTATATATATTTTTTTTTCGTTCAGTAATGGATTTTGTTCTATTTTTTTCTTTGTATCATGTGTAAAAGGCTAATGATAATCTGGAAACGTTGATTTGTATAAATCTGAATACCAAGACAGGAGGAATCTACTAATACCGAGGGCCGTTCAAAGAGGCTTCCTAACGAAGACAGATCTAAGAAACGGACACAGACTGTGATAAACCTCCGTTGCATTTCGTACCTACGGCCCAGGAAATCCGGTTAAGGATCTTGTCACTGGCGAGGAGATTTACCCCAAGCGAACGCGATTTCCACACCATCTGGCGCTGCGGCTAATGACAAGCAGTGACCTGTGTGAAGGATATACAGGGAACAAATAATTTTTCTAATTGTATGTGTTGTTTCGCTGGGATGATTATTAGAAATTTTTTGTGTTTATTGTTTTTTTTGTAATAAATCCTTAAGCTGTTCTTGAGTTTATGTTAATTCCTCG
>NC_051413.1:9410074-9410536 GCF_015228065.2 Penaeus monodon
AGAGAAGAAAGGCAAAGACAAAGAATGAAAGAGAAAGCGAGAGGAGGACCATAGTGAAGCGCTCCTGCCACTGGTACACTCTGTGTGACAGGAAGTGGGAAGTGAAAGGAGAAGAATAGAGAAGGAGGAAGGGGAGAGAAAAGAGAGGAGAAAGGAAAGGTAAAAAAAAAAACTGAAATGAGGAAAAGAGAAAAAAAAGTGACAAGAAAGAAATGACCGAGAAAGCACACAAGAATTAACCAAAGCGCACACGAAAGAAAAAGAAAAAGAAACAAGGAAAAACAGACACGAAGGAGGCGAAGAAGAGAAGACGGATAAAAGGAAGAGGAAGAGAGGGATTACGTGACAGGAAATGATCATATACCCGAGATCTACATAAACAATCCAATACAAATTGCATTACAGGTGAGATAATGGAATAATCAATGTCTAATCACTTCGCGACAATAAAGGTGCTGTCAA
>NC_051413.1:9410625-9410719 GCF_015228065.2 Penaeus monodon
TAAATGAGGGTTAAAAAGATTATAAGAGGGGAAATTATGAGAATCTTTGAGTTAATAAGATTGTTAATGAAGAGACCGGATGCGGCCATTTACG
>NC_051413.1:9411113-9411740 GCF_015228065.2 Penaeus monodon
CTACACCACCCCTCCTTCCCCCCTCCCCCATTATCTCCCCATACCCTCACCTCACACTACTCGTATGATTCCGCCCACCCCCGCCCGCACAACATACATCCTCCTCTCTTGACCCCCGTACTATCGCACCCCAAACCGTACGCTACACCCCCCTTACCCACTAGTAAAACCCCTCTGCCCCACCGACACCAATCCACACCAGACTGAACCCTGTGCTATCTTCCTTCTGTGCCCACCCATCATTTTACATCAACACTCGCACTGTCTGTGCACTACGCAGTGACACCCACCACCCCATGTTCATCTCACCACCCTCCACAACTTGACCATGCACACCCACCAACACACAGGTGACCGCACATACACAACTCACCAGCGACAAACCACACTCATCCCCCCACCGCTCGCCCATGTGTCTCACACCACATCACCTCCACCATAATCTATCCCCGTACCCATCACACCCCCCCTACCTTCGGATGATATTCAACAAGCACACACCATCCCGCACCAAATCACCCTTTCTTACCCCCTATCAATTCCCCACGCGCCCAATCCTTTCCCCATCCCCTCATCCCACAGAGACCGACGCTATCGCACCTTCAACCCCCGCTAACCCATGTCAGA
>NC_051413.1:9411815-9412103 GCF_015228065.2 Penaeus monodon
ATCTGCGCGGCGTCCAGCGTCGGTAATCCCCAGCATCGCCGGCCGGTCAGGGGCAACGAGCCTAACCGGTCTACTTGGACACGTAGGGGATACGACCGTAATGGACGAACGCCGCTGCTTATTAGCTATGTCATTATGATTATCACGAGAGAGTTTGTCTCCCCGCGATGGCACGAGAGCGTTGGGAGGGGGGGAGAGGGAGAGGGAGGGAAGGAGAGGGAGAGAGGGAGGGAGAGGGAGGGAGGGAGAGGGAGGGAGGGAGAGGGGGGAGAGGAAGAGTGGGAGGGG
>NC_051413.1:9412404-9412758 GCF_015228065.2 Penaeus monodon
CATTGCTGGATGTATTATTAGTAGTAACAATACCCATAATATTTCATTAGTACTACGCATAGAAGTATTAAAAGCAGGTATGCTATTAGAAACATTAGTAATAGCATCAGTATCACAATCAATAATAAAAGTGCTAACACAGTACCATTTTATTGGGCCTTGTAATAAATCTGTTATCATTATCATCAACCTTATTTCATTAATTAACTTTAGGCTTTTGATTACGTGATATCAACCCGTAATAGAGAGATAGAGTCCCAAACCTTGTTATTAATGTGTATTTATGATTTGTTAATGTGAGTCATTGTAATGTGTAAGTGTGTGTTGTATGTCAGTTTTGTATGTTTGTGTTTA
>NC_051413.1:9413399-9413714 GCF_015228065.2 Penaeus monodon
TTGACCGGAAATACTTGAAGTATGGTAAAGTGCTTGCAATATTTATATTTTGTTCTGATATCATTATCATCTTCATTCAGATTCAAATTAATTTCCTGCAGTTTATTTACTGATTTCTACCATCATTTTTACGTCATAAAGATGCCTTTCTCTAAGATAAAAACCACAGACTAAACACAAATGGGAATTAATTAGTACCATGATAATATTATAATATTGACATGGCATCATAAGTCTGTAAAGATATTTGCCATTGTAGGAGGAATAGTGTGGCAATCATGGCAGAAAGAAATGCAAATTAAATGTGCAAAATTA
>NC_051413.1:9415088-9415310 GCF_015228065.2 Penaeus monodon
CGAGAGCCTTCCGCACGCTCGGCACAGCCTGTTGACAGCAACATCTGTTAACGGTAAATGATCTGTGAGAGAGAGATGGCTATCGGACAGAGAGGCCAGGTTGCCGACGGAAAGAAAATGGAGGCAGTCGAACAGAAAACGGGGCCCAACAGCACTTCTTTTGGTGTTATTTATATTGTTCTTTGCGTTATTTATTGTGGAGGTTGTTAAGTTCTTTACTTC
>NC_051413.1:9415884-9416003 GCF_015228065.2 Penaeus monodon
CGCGTTCCCACAGCGATGGCGATCCTTATCACGATTTCCTTTTTAACAACATGAGTCCAGAGCAGCTAATCCCGGAACCCGGCCACCAGCCACCCAATTCAACCAAGACCCGTTGAGGA
>NC_051413.1:9416261-9416414 GCF_015228065.2 Penaeus monodon
TTAATCCACGCTACATTGGGTCTGTGAGGGATTTTCGGAAGGGATTTTCAATGGATGCTTATCAGTGGATTAAGATATATCAAGGGACAAGATCGTTAATGGCGCCCAACGTCTCGTCTCATTCGCCGCCCACGTGTGTCGGTGGAATTTCGA
>NC_051413.1:9417792-9418269 GCF_015228065.2 Penaeus monodon
TAGTACACTTCTGTAAAACAAATTCCATTAAATGTAAATAATACATGTTGACGAGTTTATAATAGTATATGCGTTATTAAATATTCATACTGTATGCTTACACGTTATATATTTCCTGTCACTATTATTCAAGTCATTCCGTGTTCATGTACGAATTCCATAAACAGTATATACTGAATGTGGAGCATTAACCTGATCTACGCAATGCTCATTTGTGGCAAATATTTTACTTCGCTACGAAATAAAATCGCTTGAAAATACCACACATAACATTGTTCACTCCTGGTCATCATTATATCTCGAGTCCTTGTTAAATACATTGTTCTCTGCTGTCGTATAATTTTATTGAAATAAGTTGGGCACTTTTATGACGCCTGTCGTTGGAAATCACTTAATTTGCTATAGGGAAGCAGAAGGTAAATAGGGGAAGGAAAACCTCTTATTGCATTATTAAGTGCAATGTTTTAAATGCGGTGT
>NC_051413.1:9420326-9420515 GCF_015228065.2 Penaeus monodon
CACGAAAAAAAAGAAAATTAGTAGGGTTTGAAAATTAAGCATTTGGAACATGAAGGGGGGAAAATAGGACATTCAGATTTTAAAATTGGTTTTTATGGTGTTTTTTGTACAAAAGATTTATAAAATTTTAAAAAATTTTTTTTATGCTAAAACAGAAAATTCCCTTCACATAAGTTACTTTCACACACC
>NC_051413.1:9420799-9421115 GCF_015228065.2 Penaeus monodon
AAAAATAATAAATATAAAAAAAATAAAATAATAAAAATAAATTTAAAATACATATTAAATAATAAAATATAAATTTAAAATTTTAATATATATTAAAATGTGGGATAAAAAATTAAAAATAAATATATAGATAAAATAATAAAAAAATATAAATTAATAATATATATTAATACAATTTTTATCAATAGAAGCAAATTGTAAATATATAATAATAATTTTAAAAAAAATAAATAAATAATAAAAATAAAATATTTAATAAAAATATAAAAAATATTAATAATATAATAATAATTATACAAAAGAATTTTCAAAATAA
>NC_051413.1:9421260-9421531 GCF_015228065.2 Penaeus monodon
TTAAAAAAAATTTTAATAAAAGTGCATAGTTATAAATGCTAAAGTTTTTGAAAACACCACACAACAGATAGTAGATAGTATATACCTAATAGATATAAATCATAAATATACCCCTGCCCCGCACCAAACATATGGAAAAAAGACTCGCCACATACACAAAATTTTCTAATCAATCCTATTTATGTATGTATTTTTGTAGTATAATAAAAAAAAAAATAAAATTTTAAAAAAATATAAAACGAAAAAGAAAGAGGGTTTTAAATTTGAATTA
>NC_051413.1:9422320-9422717 GCF_015228065.2 Penaeus monodon
CCTATCATTTTTTATGTGGTGGTTTTCCCCTATCTTCACGGATTGCAAATCATCGCGTCAACACAAGTCAAAAATTTTAATATCTGCATCAGTTTTGAAGCAGAAAGGATAATTTATTCTTCTCTAACAACTGCTTCTGATCCCACCTAAGGCAATATATTCAATATCTTCTTTTTTTTACATATAAATGCTTTTTCTTTAATTTAGATTTTTTTCCCCCCGGCACGTTAAAAAAAACATTTGAGGGAAACGCATCTTTTTTAGTTTATTTTTAAAAATCTTTTTTGCGGGGATTTGCTCTCGTGAGGGGGAAAAAAATGTGGGGGGTTTTTTTTAATCATTATTTTGCAAGATATTAACTGAATTAATTTCTTTTTCTTGTTTGATAGAAGAAAAG
>NC_051413.1:9422754-9422834 GCF_015228065.2 Penaeus monodon
GCATATACTGAATTATAACATGGTTTTGGGATTTTTGTTTAGTATTGTTGTTAAGATTGTTACTATTGTTAATACTGTCC
>NC_051413.1:9423218-9423488 GCF_015228065.2 Penaeus monodon
TAATAGATATATATAAATATAATAATGATATATAGAATATAGTATATCGATAAATAATATATAATATATAATTTTAATGTATAATATACATAATATACAAAAAATTTAAATAATATAATAAAATAATATATAAATATAATACAAATTACAGAAATCAAAAAATATATATAAAAATATTAATAAAATTAATCGATACAATAAATTTATATATGATAGTATAAAAAGATAATATATAATATATAAAAAAAACAAGTAATATATTAATATAAA
>NC_051413.1:9426022-9426513 GCF_015228065.2 Penaeus monodon
TTGTAAAAAGCTGCTTACCCTTTTCTATTGATTCGTACTGGTTTACTTTTATATCTATTTATTTATCTTTCTAAACATTCAAATGTGTATTCCTGTGTATTTACTCATTCGCTTATTAATTGATAAATCAGTTCATTATTTTCTAACATTTAGTTATAGATTTGTATTTTCTTCTTTGTTTCTGATGTCTTGCAACATTTTTTTTTATTTCTATTGCATTTCATCATCTTTCTTATTTTGTTATTTTCTCTTTCTTTGCATCTTTTTGTCTACTGTATCATTTTATCATCGTTTTTCCTTTTAATTTAGTTTGTCTGTTTTATCATCTCTCATTCTTTTCTTTTCTCTGTCTCTTTTTTATTCCCGCTATATAATTTTATGTCGAAATGTCACTCAAAAATACGATATGCAACTTAAAACTCCTCTGCGTAATAGGTACGTGCGTACATACATACATGCAAATACTGCACAAGGCAGATTTATACAGGGAC
>NC_051413.1:9426805-9426980 GCF_015228065.2 Penaeus monodon
ATCACTCACTCGAAAGGAATTTGATATAATCCTGGCTATTAATTACGATCTAATCCTCCACCAGGGAACACAGCCAATCATTTTCGAGCGTGGAAAATATAGAGGCATTTTTTCCACCGCGGTTGCCGAGCTACCGTGCGGAGCCGTCACACCCCCGTGGTTCCCCTCACCCCCC
>NC_051413.1:9427411-9427720 GCF_015228065.2 Penaeus monodon
CACATCAAAATCCTCACTTTAATCCCTTTTTCCACACCACCGCTGATTTACCCGTAAACCCCTGCCCTCTGCCCTTCCAACTTACCCAAACCCCTTTCCTTACCCTAATCCTAGTCCTAGCGATCTCCCTCCCTCCCTTTCCTTACCCTAATCCTAACCCTACCAATCTCCCTCCCTCCCTTTCCTTACCCTAATCCTAACCCTACCAATCTCCCTCCCTCCCTTTCCTTACCCTAATCCTTGTCCTAACGATCTCCCTCCCTCCCTTTCTTTACCCTAATCCTAGTCCTACCAAACTCACTGCCTCCC
>NC_051413.1:9427876-9428296 GCF_015228065.2 Penaeus monodon
TCCCTCTCCTCCTTCTCACTCCCTCTTTTACCCATTTCATCTCCCTTCCCCATCCATCCTTTTCTCTTACCTATCGACTTTCCTTCTCCCCTTACCCACACCCCATTTTTTACCCATTTCCATCCCCCCCCTCCCCTAACCCCTACCTATTCCCCACCAACCTTGTCTTCCGAGGTCATGACCCCCCCCCCCCCGTATCATGATCCCCCACCCCCTGTAGGTCATTACCCCCCATCCTCCTCCCTACCCGTAGGTCATGATCTCCCCCATCCCCTCCATAGGTCTTGGCCCCCCCTCCCCCACCAGCAGGTTGTGACCCCCCCCACCCCCCTCAGGTCATCATCTCCTTAGGTCACTTTAGAGACAATTTCTCGCGTCTTAAATAACCTGCACGGGATGCCTTCCTCTCGGCCCGGGAGC
>NC_051413.1:9429692-9429943 GCF_015228065.2 Penaeus monodon
ATGGTAAAGTTATCTATCTAAACATTGAAGGTACATAGTAACATACCCGTCACTCATGAAGTCAAAATGATTGATGTATATTGGATAAAGTGTCTTTCGTGTTACAGACCTTTATCGATAGTGCGTGTGCCCTTGTGAATTATGTTGTCATAGATTTACGATTTTTTAAACATTATTGTGGTTAGCTTTTATGCTGATTAAAGGGTTGTCTTTTGTGCCGCGGAAATCTGTATCTTTTTTTATAAAGTGTT
>NC_051413.1:9430062-9430608 GCF_015228065.2 Penaeus monodon
CCCTCCTCCCTTGCTATTTACCCTATGAATTTAGATACAAGCTTTAATTAAGCCAAAGCCAGAGTTCAGGTGACATAATCGGATAAGTATATCTAAAGCATTTATCATTGTATTTATAATACACAAAAAAATATATGACAGTAAATCCTTCCCCAAGAAAATATGCTTGATGTATATTTCAACAATTATGCATTCATCAAGATACATTTCTGAAAAGATATTGATGAAAATAAAACAAGATGTAGGGTGAAGGCGGTCTACATTGTATTCGTTTCATGGCTTTGACTTTGGATTGATTTTTTGTTTGAAGGAATGGCAGGAAAATCGTGAAAATCGTGCGACTGTGCAACCTTTTTCTTATATAGTTTTGAGGAATAGAGGCTAATAGTAGACAATAATGGAAAATATGAAGGATAAAAAGGGAAAGGGTAAATGAGAAGAAGTAAGGAGGAGATGGAGAAAAAGGAGGAAGATGAGGAAGAGGAGGAAAGGAGGAAGAGGAGGAAGAGGAGGAAGAGGAGAAGGGTTAGATAAGGAGGTGGATGG
>NC_051413.1:9431420-9431626 GCF_015228065.2 Penaeus monodon
AGCATTCCTCTGTTTCTAAATGCAACATAGTGAATTTAAACATTAAAAAAATAAAATGTAATCTTGCGTGCAGTATTCTGTTGCGTTTATTGAGGTGTCATATTAGTCTCTATTACATACTGGAGTGTAATTAGTGAAATAAAAACCAAATTGCATTATGCTATATTGGGTAAAAGATAACAAACCGGCAATTGAGCCATTAGCCT
>NC_051413.1:9435957-9436138 GCF_015228065.2 Penaeus monodon
TTTTTTTTCCTTTTCTATTCGCCTTTGCTTTTTTCTTCCACTAATTCCCCTTTCGTCTTTTTCTTCCTAATATCCATCCTCTTTTCAACGTTTCCTTGGTCTTTTTCTAATTCTTGTTTATCATAATCTTATTCATTTTCACTCCTTCTCCTCTGCCTTTTTAAAAAATATTTTCTTCCTT
>NC_051413.1:9436379-9436483 GCF_015228065.2 Penaeus monodon
ATTCCCCTTGCCTCCTCTTTCCAATGTCCAAGTAGCAGTGTCATGATACAAGAGATGGACCAAGTCATGTACACAAATACACAGGAGGAGAGACCGTGGTTATA
>NC_051413.1:9436895-9437301 GCF_015228065.2 Penaeus monodon
CTTTTAAACCTTCTGCCAGAATTTATTTTCCTACGTGGCATTTTACCCTCTCGAATACGTATTGAATTTTCAGGATCCTTCTTTGACTCGGGCGCCCCTGTAGTGACACTTTCCCAGAAGGAACAATACTTTCCCACCGACAATCGCCTACTCTTGCTGGCTTCCTCCCCCCAACCTCTCTTTCGTCTTTCTCCTTTCTCCTCTCTTCGCATCTCTTTTGCTCCTGTTTACTCGATTTCGCTCCCTCTTTTTTTTTTGTCTTCTCTTTTATTTCTCTTTCTATCTTATTTACTTTTTTCCTCTCTTTCTCTCCCCTCATTCTTTCTTTCTTTCCCTTTTCTTCTTCCCCTTTCTCTCTTCTCATCTTTCTCCTCTCTGTTTCTAAACCTATCTCTCCTTCTTTTTA
>NC_051413.1:9437409-9437477 GCF_015228065.2 Penaeus monodon
TTAAACAATTCCTATCGTCGATTCTGACCAAATATGACCAGCTCGGCGACAAAAGGATTTATAAAACC
>NC_051413.1:9437535-9437658 GCF_015228065.2 Penaeus monodon
AGCACACACAAAACATAAAAAAAACACGAAAATCAACAACAAAACACGAAACAAACACACAAAAAACACCGAACACCACCCCACCTTTTTTCGCATTAAACCGAACGTACCTCTTAACGTGAC
>NC_051413.1:9437726-9437892 GCF_015228065.2 Penaeus monodon
GAGCAGTGATCGAAAACCAATGCAAACAGGACGAAGACATGTGAAAATATTAATCCTCATCGGCTCCACAGGGTCTCGACTTGAAAATTCTTAACTCATTGAATATTCCTTTTGCTCATTTTTCCGTTGAGAGATCCCATTGAACGCAACGAGATCGCGCGTAGTG
>NC_051413.1:9438885-9438959 GCF_015228065.2 Penaeus monodon
CCAAAATAAGATGTGTTCTCTTGATAAGTATCTGGATATCCAACGCTACCACCACCCCCTCCCCCGTCCCTTTC
>NC_051413.1:9439005-9439393 GCF_015228065.2 Penaeus monodon
TATAGAAGCAATAATGATAATATACACATGATAAACAACCGGCTTAAAACCGAAGAAAGAAAGCAAAGCAAGAAGACTCTCATAAACAAGAACTCTTACTTATTATCACAAATTCCTTCAGCACTGTACATCTATTCGTTTCCTTGTCTTTCCAAGGTGTAAATCCCGGTTAATCCTAATCCCTCCTTCGAGAAAGTCACTTTTCTTTATCCAGATCTTTTAAGACATTTCCAAAGACATAGAAGATTTCTCTGAAGACATCTTTGAAGACATCTTTGAAGACATCTTTGAAGACATCATAGGGAGACATCTTGGGAAGTTATCTCGATAGACAAAACATACATTTTCATGAATATTTTCTTAAAGGTTTTACGTTCCTTAGTGTATT
>NC_051413.1:9439413-9440341 GCF_015228065.2 Penaeus monodon
TTCACACTCTGAACGTCTTTGAAGAAGGTATAAGAGAGAAAAGGGGGAAGGGAGAGAAAAGGGGGAAGTGAGAAAAAAGGGGGAAGGGAGAGAAAAGGGGGAAGGGATAATCAAGAGAAGGGAGTGGATGGAAAGGGAGAGGGAGAAAAGAGAGAGAGGAGAATGGAAGAAAGAGGAGATGGGAAAGGGAGGGGGAAAGAGACAGAGGGAATCAGGAGGAAGAGGGGATAGAAGAGGTGGAAGGAGAAGAAGAGTAAAGGAGGAAGAAAAGGGAAGAGGAAAAGAGAGAGGAGATAAAGAGAATAGGGGGAGGGCTAGAAGAGGGAGAAAGAGAAGAGAGAAGGTGAAGGAGCGAGAGGAAGGGGGATAAGAGAGAGAAAGAAGAGATGAGGAGACGATTAAAAGAGAAGAATAAGGAGAGGAAGGAGTAGAAGAAGGAGAGGGAGGCGATAAAGGGTAAAAGAGGTAGAGAAAAGGAATGAGAGAGGAACAGGAAGAGAGAGAGAAGTGAGAGGAAAAAGGGAGGGAGAGAATTCTGTATAAAGGGTGGGCAGGGAGGATGGAAATAAGGAATAGGAAATAATAAGAGAGAGAGAGAAGTGAAAGAAAGGAAGAGATGGAAATAATGAAAAAGAAATGAAACGGAGAGAAGAGAAAGAAGGAAAAAAAGGACGAGTGAAAAAAGACAAAGGAGAGAACAAGATACAAAAAGGAAAAAAAAAGAAAAAAAGATGGAAAGGAAGTAAGGAAGATGAGAAAAATTAAAACGTTAAAAATCGTCGACTTCATCAAAGAATGAAAATAATAAATTAAAAACATAAAAATACATTTAAGCTACATATTATCATCACGCTCACAATGCAATAAAAGGCGTCATCACAGATCATAACAATTCTCCTTATGAAAATTAATGAAAAGATCCTATCTT
>NC_051413.1:9440793-9441019 GCF_015228065.2 Penaeus monodon
ACCATCAAATTCCCCCACCATCACCGCCACTGAAGATCTCAACCACATCATCCTCACCACCACCAAAAAAAAGAGACTCACCACCAAAGTCATCACCTTCCTCATCACCAAAATCACCCCCAATCAGTAACAGAATGGGCGAATTTCCTTCAAATTCAAAATCGAATTTTTGAGATGGATTGAGTTCCATTTTCGAAACGTATTTAGAGACTATTGAACAGCGACA
>NC_051413.1:9441506-9441584 GCF_015228065.2 Penaeus monodon
TAATAAAACAAATACAAAATAATACAATATACATAACAAACAAATTCACTACAACAGAGAAGAGAACGAGTCACGATT
>NC_051413.1:9441893-9442028 GCF_015228065.2 Penaeus monodon
ACCCCACGCCCCGCTCCACTTTAAGCACCCCTCGCAAACCACAAGAATTAAAAAATTTCTTCTGACGAAGGCGCGGCAGCGGGGAGGAAGTTCGGGACTTTTGTCTAAGTCCTCGCAGGCTGACGCTATCGGTGG
>NC_051413.1:9443603-9443669 GCF_015228065.2 Penaeus monodon
TTCCCTATTTCACCCTTCCCCTCGATGTTATTCCCCTTTCATCTTCCTCAAGTTATTCCCCTCTTT
>NC_051413.1:9443730-9443942 GCF_015228065.2 Penaeus monodon
TTATCTCTCCCTTCTTTATCCTCACTCCTCATTTTTCTTCTTCTTTCTCCTTATCCCTTCCCTTCCCTTCCCCACTTCCTTATTCCTATTCTTCCTTATGCTTATTCTTCCGTTTCTTTATCCCTTTATCTCTTGTCTCCTCTTCTTTCCTCCTCCCCTTATCCCTCCCTTCTTATCCCCATCCTCTTATTATTATTCTGCCTTTTCTTTAT
>NC_051413.1:9443996-9444841 GCF_015228065.2 Penaeus monodon
GAAGCTCCCCTCAGACGAACCCCTTTTCCCCTCTCTTGGCGACGTCTTATAAGTAACTGTAATCTGTTGTTGTAATTTCCTTGTTGCCTCTGTGAGGGCGGTCGCTCGGGCGGTCTGGTGGGGGTGGGGGGGGGGGGGATGGAGAGGAGGAGAAGGAGGGTGAGGGATGGAGGGAAGGGGGGTGAGGGGATGGGAGGATGGAGAGGAGGAGAAGGAGGGTGAGGGATGGAGGGAAGGGGGGTGAGGGGATGGGAGGATGGAGAGGAGGAGAAGGAGGGTGAGGGATGGAGGGAAGGGGAGAGGGGAAGAAAGGAGGGGGTGAGGGGAAGGGCGAGGAAAGGGGGGTGGAATGGGGAGGGGAAGAGGAGGAGGGATGGAGGGAGGAGAGATTGGGGAAAAGGGTGATGGAGGGAGGGAGGGATGAAGAGAAGGGGAGGAATAAAGAGGATATGAGGGCGAATGAGGGATGGAGAGACTGGGGGAAAGGATGGACGGAGATGAAGGGATGGAAGGATAGAGAAAAGAAGAAGGAGGAATAAAGACGAGGAGAGGGATAGATGAGGAATGGCGAAAAGAAAAGAAGGGGTGAGGGATAGAGGGATGCGGGACTGTGAGAGGAGGGCAGAGGGAAGGATGGGGAAGAAGAGGATAAAGGGAGTGAAGAGGGAGAAGGAGGGAGAAGAAAAGAGAAAAAACAAACAAACAAAGGAGTGAAAGAGAAGCGAGAAGGAGAAAAAGAAATAGAAGAATAGGAAGCTAAAAGTAGAGAAGAAGAGATAAGGAGAGAAAGGATGAGGAAGAGACAAAAATGCGAGAGAAAATTAACCTCCTGTTTGTGAATAAGG
>NC_051413.1:9444892-9445342 GCF_015228065.2 Penaeus monodon
ATCATGTGTCGAAGAGAAAGGTACGTGCGTTCGTGCGTTAAAGAAATGTCCCCATATATGTGATTTTTCCAATATTTACTCATTCACTGTATATATCTAGCATATAGACAGTAGGAACATAGGATATCCACATATCTATATATCTACATACCTACATATCCTCATATCTACATATCTGTATACCTACATAACCACATAGCCATATATGCACACAACAACATACCAACATATCCACATATCTTTATACCTACATTTCCACATACCCCAATATCTGTATACCTACGTTTCCACATCTCCACATATCCCCACATCTGTATACCAACATATCCGCATACCCTCACACCCACATATCCACACGCTGACACACAAATCCAAACTGAATATTTTTCTAGCTATATCCCTCGTCGGTGCGCGTGAATCCATATGCAAATCCTTGCTTCCTTAATACCC
>NC_051413.1:9445619-9445722 GCF_015228065.2 Penaeus monodon
CCGAATAAGCGAGAGCGTGTAAACCAGATCATCACATATATAAAAAAGAACAGAGAAAAATAACATTAAAAACTGTATTGAGACATTGCGAAGGAAGTAAAAG
>NC_051413.1:9445766-9445841 GCF_015228065.2 Penaeus monodon
CACGACGCATTATAAGGAGGGAATTTAATAAGGCAAGTGTGTTTAGTGGCTAGGAGTTGGTAGATATTTCATACA
>NC_051413.1:9446327-9446442 GCF_015228065.2 Penaeus monodon
CACACTAGCAATTGCAATGATAACGATAACAACAATACAAAGGAAACCGAAAGATAACAATATCATCAATAACAATAGCGTGAAAAATGGAAACAATCAGCTTCTCGACACAAAC
>NC_051413.1:9446942-9447752 GCF_015228065.2 Penaeus monodon
GCGAATGAGGACATTCATGGTGTTTTGATATACTTAATAACCTTTCCTTAAGACAGTTGAAACAAAATCATTTAAAAGCTATAAAATGCACTGATAACTAATAGATATTTTACATCTAGTAAGTAATAGGATTTATCGAGAATGTTCATAATTACTTTTCATGAAGATGTATGCTTTATATATAAGATGTATGCTTTATTAACTTTGAATAACTTAAAGAATACTGTTATACATTCCAATTTCCTGACGAGAAGTATTTCCTCAGGAATTCTATCCCCAACATTCTTTCACCATATCACTATATACTGCAATTTAAGAATACCGTAATATACTGTAATATACTAATTAAAAAAAATATTTCTATGGTTAGTATACCCTATTTTCACAACATACCATAATCTGCTGAATGTAATCCTTTCCCCCCTCAAGACTCATAATGCAACATACACTAACCCATCAACTCATCAGCTGAACAATCTGTGCTATTTACTCTGCTCACTCTCTCCCATCACTCGTCATAATAATAATAATCCCTAAAGCATTATCCAAAATCATCCTTAAAATAGATTAGCTTGTTCGAAACACGAAGTAGACAAGTGAAATGAAATAATATTATCAAAGTGACTTTATCTGTGATAGGAAATGTCCATTACATCAGACACTTTGCAACAATGATGTATCACTCTTTTTATCTCTTTTGATTAATAATCGATATTGCATTAAGATTCTTTCTACTCGATATCAATGACGAGATGTGTGTTCACAGCGTGGATTCTGTTCAGGAATTAAACCACTGTTCAGTGTATTAGG
>NC_051413.1:9449395-9450113 GCF_015228065.2 Penaeus monodon
TTATATAACGGTTTATGAAATCTGAAAACAATAGTCTAGACATATTTGTTAACATAAATTGACTCGAATGCAAAGGATGTTGATCAAAATCATGAGGTAATAAAGAAAACCAAATTGCGGCACGATTAAAATAATAATGATAATAGATAAATAGTTAAATGACGAAAAAAAACTATGTTTTACTTACTCAACTTCAGCCATTTTGGTTAATATGTTCATTGCGAGATACAACATTAGGGCGTTTTCACAGGGCCCAATGGTATTCCACTCTGCAAATGATTTATACATTAATATAATCAGCTTTATAAAATTTGATGTTAGAGTTGCCGACAGCAATAACTCGGTATTATTGTAATAGATGAAATATTTAAATTACACTCTGCAGTGAAAGGAAGTTATCATGAATATAAAAAGGGGATTTTTTTTAGGTTTATATTTAGGATCCCTCTCCGAAATGTAAACAAACAAGCGCTTTATGAAAGAAATATTTTTTTCTTTCTTATGGATGGACCATCATGTTCGTTGTAAAATTTAAAACCTTTTTTTTTGTATATAGTCTTACTGATCAAACAAAGAAAAATCTGATAAATTCTTGTTTTGAATGAGAGGAATGTGATTGCAAAAATTAGACTTTCATGTTTGATATCATGCATTTATTCCTTTTTCTTTTTATGTCTTGCGAAATAAACAAGCATGGGCATTATTAAAAATGGAGTCA
>NC_051413.1:9450323-9450405 GCF_015228065.2 Penaeus monodon
CTTTTTATGTTTTTTGCCGAAATAAACAAGCATGGGATTTTTTTAAACATGGGCATCTCCTCTTCGCTCTCCTTCTCTCGGG
>NC_051413.1:9451647-9451724 GCF_015228065.2 Penaeus monodon
ATGTATGTATAAAACAAAACTTAAAAAACAAATTTGTATATTATGCCTTAATACACTATATTAAAACATAATATAAA
>NC_051413.1:9452435-9452572 GCF_015228065.2 Penaeus monodon
GCACACACACATATATACACACATGACTAATAAACAATGTAATTCCATTTGATTCATAAAAAATAATAATGATATATAGATTGAAAAGATCTTCAAGACGAAAGAGAGAATCCGTATCAATGTTCGTGTAAGACGGC
>NC_051413.1:9452622-9452771 GCF_015228065.2 Penaeus monodon
GGTGTTTATACTTACAGATCACGCACTCACACATGCACGGATACAAGTACATACATACGTACGTTTTGCTGACAGAGGAATACATGTAGTAGTAAATAGATTTATACATAAAGATGAAGTATTTTTTACATCATGTGTTCTGGTAAGAG
>NC_051413.1:9452818-9453337 GCF_015228065.2 Penaeus monodon
CGTTTCGTAATATCTGTTAACAAACACACAAAGGCCAATTCATATCAACCACACAATTTCTGCTGACAAACGCACACACACCTCGCGCCTGACAAGTACACAAAGTCTCCCTCCCTCCCCCTCCCCCCACCCACCCGTCATCTCCCTTCACCCTCTCCCTCTCCTTCCCTTTCCTCCCCCATCTTCTCCACCCATTCCTCACCACTCCTTCACCCCCACCATACCTCCTCCCAACCCATCTCCCTCACCCCTCAACCTTCCGCAATACCCCCTCCCTCACCCCCACTATACCCCCTCCTAACCTATCTCCCCCACCCCAACCTCCTTCACCCCAGCACATCCCCCCACCCCCCCCCACCCCCCTTCCACCCGACAATGAACTCGCTAGCGTGTCTTTGTCCGGTTAATTGGTGGCAACTTGTGAGCAACTTTGCAACTTCCAGAAGCCTGAAACAAGAAGCGGAAGGGAATTGATCTCACGCCAGACTGATCCCCGGCAGGAGGCTGTGGCTCCGCTTG
>NC_051413.1:9453813-9454684 GCF_015228065.2 Penaeus monodon
TCTATAATCGGTGCTTTGTAAATCCATTGTAAATTCAGTATGGCAACTCCACCCAAACCACACGATATATCCTGCTACACAAAGGCAACTAACACATCTAGTAAGTTAGCTGACCTCGTGCCTCGGCCAAAGGAAGCCCCCGAGAGTTTGTGTTCTACAACTGTGAAGACAGAGCATCCCACCGCTGCCACCAGCTGTGAGACTGGCGCTTGTAATAATGGAGGTTTAGATGGTTTGGTAGAGTAGTGAAACACCGGGTATCTGGTAGGAGTAGTGAAGGTTTAGAGTGTCTTGTAGGAGGAGCAGTGAAGGTTTAGAGTGTCTGGTAGGAGGAGCAGTGAAGGTTTAGATGGACTGGTAGGAGCAGTGAATGGTTAGATTTTAGATTGTCTGCTAGGAGCAGTGCAACTCGGGTTGGCCGTTTGAATTCACTGATTTACAGAAGAGAGTGCAATACACCCAGAATAAGCATTTCACACATAGATATACTGCCTGGGATGTGGTGGGTGGAGAATGTTCTTGGATAACTCCAGCCCAGTCAGTGAATATTTTACCTTTACAGGTGTACATGAACTCTTGACCAGGGGGAAGTGTCAGGTCACTTAATAGTCTTCTGCTTGATAAATTAGTATGTTTTGTGTGGTAAAATACAAGGAATGGTTCAGTCGGCATATTCAAATTTACAAGAAATGGGATTTTCTTTTTTAATTCACACTCTCTCTTCCTCTCTGAATACCTGCACGTATGCTATGCATCTTTTAAAATGACTAAGAAGAAGCATTTTTACTTTAAGTTTATGCTCAAGTAACAGCACAGTATGAACATCATAGAGTGAAATAACATTTCTTAAAATAATGGAAACAACCATAAG
>NC_051413.1:9454736-9454940 GCF_015228065.2 Penaeus monodon
ACTGCAGTACCAGAAGCAAAGGAGTAATGAGTAATGACATGATAAGAAGATAAGGGGTGATAATTATAATGGTAGTAAGATCAGTAATAGCAGTAATAATAAAAGCAGTGATGATACCAAAAGGTATATATAAAATACACACAGCTAAAACTGATACAAGCCAATGAGTTCACCCATTCCTATCTCTCTGTCTACAGCTATAGC
>NC_051413.1:9455144-9455246 GCF_015228065.2 Penaeus monodon
GTAGGAGATGGGGGGCGGAAACGCAATAGGAAGTTGGAGAACAATTAACCCAGCCAAAACATCTTGATATATTCAGATTATTGAGCGTGATTTAACCAACTT
>NC_051413.1:9455806-9456020 GCF_015228065.2 Penaeus monodon
TCAAAGACACGCCCAGAAGGAAACAACAGAGAATTAAAGGCAAATACTCGACGCGTAAATAAATCACTTTGCATCATCCTTGCTTGCTTTGCCTGTCTGCTTGCCTGCTTGTCCGCCTACCTGCTTGCCTCCTTGTCTTGCTGATGCTTGTGCCTGTCTGCTTGATTTGTGTGCGTGCGCTCATGTCAGTTTGTTCTTAATTGCTTTCTTGATT
>NC_051413.1:9456431-9456818 GCF_015228065.2 Penaeus monodon
TTTTTCTTTCAGAATGTCCCCCTATCTGCATTCCCTCGTGTAAACTTTTATTTTTTCCCTTCTCAACAGATTCGTGTATGCGTAAACACTTCCCCTCATCTCCCCTCTCTCCCCCACTCATTCCCTTCCTCCCTCCCCTCCCCTCCCCTTCCCTCCTCCTTCCCTCCTTCACCTGCTCCTTCTTCGGTTCCTCCTTCCCCTCCCCCTTTCACCTCAATCTCCCTCGAGCCCTCCTTACCTCCCCTTCCCCTCACTCCCCCATAATCTCCCTCACTCCCCTCCCCCTTCCCTCCTTCCCTCTTTCCCTACTCCCTCCTCCCCACCCTGCATAATCCCCAAGGTTACGGCTTTCTTGAGGAGGCAGATTTTAAGAAATACATACCTTGG
>NC_051413.1:9457135-9457223 GCF_015228065.2 Penaeus monodon
AACAAAACAAAACAAAAAAGTTACCCTCCCCCCCCAAAAAAAGAAAAAAGTTACCTCCCCCCCCAAAAAAAAAAGTTACCCTTCCCCC
>NC_051413.1:9457257-9458080 GCF_015228065.2 Penaeus monodon
TTAAGTACGTGACCCCAAACACGAAGCTGAGGCAAACCAAGACTACCTTACCGTTTTCTTGGTGAGAAGAGATTCTTTGTCTGGTTAATTGGTGGCTTCCTCTCGTGTTTGGGCAAGCTCTTAGCCCTCCGCGAGGCGCTTCAGGAAATCACTCTGGCGGAAGGGCGTGAGAGGCGTGGCGGGGGTCAGTGGGAGAGGAGAGTGGAGGGGAGAGGGTGAGCGGGGCGGGGGTAGAGGGTGGGCGGGAGGGTCAGGGGGTGGGAGGAGGGTGGGGAGGGGTGAGGGCGGGGGAGAGGACGGTTGGGGTGAGGGTGAGGCGGGGTGTAGAGGGTGGGGTGGGGAGGGAGGGGGTACGAGGGGGAGGGCAAGGTAGGAAGATTGAGGAGGATAGAGTTGGGGAAGGAGGGAGGGGAGGGCAGAGTTGGGGAGGGAAGGTGGGGAGAACAGAGTTGAGGAGGGAGGGTGGGGAGAGCAGACGTGGGGATGGAGTGTGGGGAGGGCAGAGGTGGGGAGGGAGATGAGGGCAGAGTTAGGGAGGGTAGGAGTAGACAAAAGGGATATCTGAAGGGCGATGGAGACGGTGGGTGAGGAGATAAGAATTGGGGGTGGATTAAGGAAAGGGGAAGGAAGGAGAAGAGGGAAGGGTGGGAAACAGAAGGGGAATGAGAAGATGGGAAGGTGGATGGGAGGATTAGAATGGGGAGGAGAGATAGATGGGATTAAATGGGGCAAGTAGAATGGGAAAGAGAATGAGAGAGATGGGGTATGTTGATGTGTAGGGAACGGGGTAGGGAGGGGTAGGGGAACATAAGGGATGGAGTGA
>NC_051413.1:9458159-9458250 GCF_015228065.2 Penaeus monodon
GTGGGTGGGTGGCTGTGAGGATAGGCTACAGAGAGGTATTGCTTGTGTGTTTAGAATAACGTTTTAAATGTATATGTATATTTATGTGTGT
>NC_051413.1:9458496-9458719 GCF_015228065.2 Penaeus monodon
TACCTGCCCATTGACACAAAGTTGGACAAGGTTTTAACATCTGTAAGCATCTGGTGTTTACAGTCTGGTTTAAGTATGAAGCTTCTTTAACCTCCTCCAGGCGTGCGTGCCCGCGGGCGCGTAGAGGCCAAGTTGGTATTAATGTAGGCGTAAGAATAGGGGTGGGGGGGAGGGTGGTATGGGAATGGGGAGGAGGAGACGGGAGAGAAGGGGTTTAGACGTG
>NC_051413.1:9458905-9459335 GCF_015228065.2 Penaeus monodon
AGACTGGATGGGGGGGGGTGTTAGAGAAGGCTAGGGGGGGGTAGGGTAGTAAAGACAGTACCATAATTCGAAAAGGAGGAATGGGAGTAGAAACAAGAACAGAAAAGGACTGATGAAGTAAAGGAAAAGGAGGTCGGGGGGGGGGGGGGGTATAAAAAATCGTGGCTGTAGAAAAGTAGACGAGGTACAAACTCGGATAAAAATAGATAGAAAGAGCAAAGGGTTAGAGGAATAGAGACACGGATTAGACCTAAAAAAAAACGAAAAGAAAATACGGAAAAAAGATAGAAATACAGATAGAAGAGGAGGAGCAGGAGTAAGGGATATGGATTGGCGATATCGAGTCCACCGTGGATAAGAGTTTTTCGATTTATGATACACTTTTCCCGATGTTTAAATCGAAACAAAGATTGAAATGATTGGACAATTA
>NC_051413.1:9459376-9459615 GCF_015228065.2 Penaeus monodon
AGCTGATGGTCTCCTGCATATGGCTACCAATCTGCTGTTACTAATTGGAAACGAGCACACAGTCAAAACACAATAATTACTAAGATTTTTTATTACTATTTACTATTTATCTTTAGTGTAATTCACTTATCACCTGTTATCATTTAGTTATTCGTTTATGCGTGTGGGTTGGAGGTTTTATCTTTTTATTTTTGTGTATGTGAATTAGACTCAAAGGGTAGAATTTATTGTGGTGTTGA
>NC_051413.1:9459653-9459758 GCF_015228065.2 Penaeus monodon
GAAGAGGGGGGGAGGGGGCAGAGCAGAGGGGGCAGCTGAGCTTTTGTTAATGACGGTTTTGTAAGCATAGTTAATCCAGGAAAAGGAAAAAAAAGTACGTTGTGG
>NC_051413.1:9461133-9461304 GCF_015228065.2 Penaeus monodon
CGAGTGAGAGCGAGACAGTCGACCCGCCTTCCTTACTACGGATTATTTATGAATGAAAAACCTACGCATCGCATCCGACACAGTTCGATGATCCACTTTGGGAAATGGACGCGACTTAGTCTTCGTGTTCTCTCGTCTTGTTCCTGTTCTTTTGCTGTGGCTTGTTCTTGA
>NC_051413.1:9462708-9462826 GCF_015228065.2 Penaeus monodon
TTACTTTTGTTGTATTTGATTTAATAATCATCAACGTCATTAATATCTTTAAAGGCAAACTTACCGGCAAGAGCCACTGCTATTTTCCAAAGGTAATTCTTAACTCGCCATTACCTTC
>NC_051413.1:9462905-9463404 GCF_015228065.2 Penaeus monodon
TCGTGATTTTCCTCTTCCCTTGCCAACACTATTCTCATCTTCTCTTGTGTTTTTTCTTTCTCTTGCCAGTCTTTTCCTCTGCCATCATTATTTTTCCTTTCGAGTCTCTTCGTGCCAATATCCTCTGTCTCTCCCTCTTCCATCATTTCTTTTCCTTTCGAATCTCTCCCTTGCCTCTCTTTACCTCTCTTCTTTTCGAATCTCTTCCTGCCAACATCCCTTGCCTCTCTTACCTCTCTTCTTTTCGAATCTCTTCCTGCCAACATCCCTTGCCTCTCTTACCTCTCTTCTTTTCGAATCTCTTCCTGCCAACATCCCTCGCCTCTCCTTTCCTCTGCCATCATTTTTTCCCTTTCCGAATCTCGCCCTACCAAAACCCTCTCGCTTCTCTTTGCCAACATTAACCGCTCGAATTAACCCTTCCTTCTTTCCTACAAACTTCACCCTACCAACATCCCCCCCCTTCAGCCAGGGAGACAACTCTTTCCTCACCTTCTAT
>NC_051413.1:9463761-9463971 GCF_015228065.2 Penaeus monodon
ATTATCTTCCCCCCCCCATACTCCTTCCTCCCCAGTCACCTAACATTCGACTACTTCTCCTCTTTTCTCTCTCTTTCCCTTCCCTCCCCCTATTACCTCCCTCCCCTATCCTTCCCCAGCACCCATTTCCTTCCCACTCTTTTTCTTACCCTTCCCCTCCTTGTATGCCCCTTCCTCCCCCATATCCTTCCTCTCCCCAGACCCCCCAAA
>NC_051413.1:9464301-9464413 GCF_015228065.2 Penaeus monodon
AGAAGCGTGTTACAAGGAAGCCCACTCTACCTCCATTGTCAGTCACTTCCCGCTCATAATGGCAGGTAATTTGCATCAGGCTATCGCGCACAATCCGCCGCTTTAATAAAGC
>NC_051413.1:9465354-9465500 GCF_015228065.2 Penaeus monodon
GAGTTATTCCAGCACACAATTGTACCTTTTTCGGTGTGCTGGATCACGGAAAAATGGGAGAGAAAAAGTAAGGATCAGGATGAGGCTGCAGGAATTCTAATGTTAATGTCTCTGCTTATTTATTGTTGTTTATGCTTTTTGTTGCT
>NC_051413.1:9466271-9466683 GCF_015228065.2 Penaeus monodon
ATTATATCATCAAAGATATTCACTTGGGATCATAACATATACTGAACTACATATTAGCAAGAATGAAAAATTATAAATCCCATTATATCATTAATAATATATGAAACAGTAATGAAAGATTGAGTTATTTCTCTCTCCATGTTATAGAAAAAACAAACAAATGAAGAAAAGGGGAAAAAAATCTCTCCCAGCACAAGGAAAAAAAAACTTTCTTATTTAATTCAGGGATTAGTAATATTTGCAAACCTGATGATGTTATTTGTTTTGTCCCGAAACGTTGGGCGTCATTTGGTATTCATTGGAATCTTCGTTATCCATTCTACTTATTCAATTTGATTTTTTTCTGTATTTTGAATAGGGTTTCTTGGGGACTTTATTTGTTACTCAATTATGTTCGTGTCCTCGAGTCTAT
>NC_051413.1:9466818-9467005 GCF_015228065.2 Penaeus monodon
GCCTATTCCAGTTCAGTTTAAATAGTCTCATATTGGTTGACGTATGGTGGTATGTTTTTTTCTCTCTCTCTCTTACCTTCAGTTTTGGCCTTTCCTTTATTGTTCTGTTATTATTTTTTCAACTGATTTAGTTTTAAGGTAGATCTTCGTAATAAAAAGATAAAGGTTAATTCATTCATGGGAATTA
>NC_051413.1:9468001-9468086 GCF_015228065.2 Penaeus monodon
CCAAATTGAAGCCTCGCGCGCACCTAGATGAACTCTGGGAGGGGTAAGGGGGGAGGGGGTAAGGGGGGTAGGCAATGAGTTTGGG
>NC_051413.1:9468111-9468798 GCF_015228065.2 Penaeus monodon
GAGGGAGGGGGTATAGAGGGGAGAGAGAGAGGGGAGGAGGGAAGGGGGGGTGAGAGCTCTCCAAGGAGGCTGTGAGTTGCCACCAATTAACCAGACAAAGACCTCATCTTGGCTCGCTCTATGCCGACGAGAGGGTGAGGGGAGATGAGGGGAGATGAGGGGTGAGGAGAGACGGGGGAGGTGGGTGGGTGGGAGGTGATTGGGGGGAGGAGGGAGGTGAGAGGTGGATGGGTTTTTGAGGAGATTGGGTGGGTGGGGGAAGAGAGAGGGGAGAGGGGGAAGAGGAGGTGGGTGGGGGTGAGATGAGAGGGGGAAGCTGGTGGAGGTGTGAGGGGAGAGGGGGAAGGTGAGTGAGGGGGTAAAGACAGGAGGGAAGGGGAGGTGAGGGGGAGAAGAGAGAGAAGAGGGGAGGTGGGGTAGGGGAAAGAGAAGGGGAGGGGGGAAGGGGAAGGGATAAGGGAGTGAGGGGAGGAGAGCTGGAGAGGCGAAAGTGAGGAGAAAGAGATGGTCGGGAGGGGTGGTGGGAGGGAAGGGGAGGGGGGGTGAGGGGAGGTGATTTTTTTCTAGGAGGGGGGAAGTGGGGGAGGGAGAAGACGAAAATGAGAAAGGGAAGGCTGAGTTGGAGGGGGGGAGGGGGGAAGGGGGGGAGATGGAAAGAGTGGAATTGTATTTGTGTTTTGGGGACAA
>NC_051413.1:9468823-9469246 GCF_015228065.2 Penaeus monodon
TATTTTAAAGAAGGTGGAGATGGAGGGGGGGGGGAGCTTTTATTCACATGAAGGGGGAAGAGGGTAAAGAAAGGAGAAATCAAGGGATGAAGAAGTGGGAAAGAATAAGGGGAAGGAGAAAGAAACGAAGAGGAAATGAAATAGAAATTACGAAGAAGAGGAATAGGAAGTGAAGTGAAGATGAAGAGAAACGAAGGTAAGGAAGTTAATAAGAGAAGCTGCGAAAGGTAGAACGGAATAACCGAAAAGAGAAAAAGAGAAAGAATAAAGACCAAGGGAGTAGAATGCATGAAATAAAGGAGGAAGACAAGAAAATGGAGGAAGAGGAGCAAGAGGAAACAAGAAATACCGAATAAAAGATTATAGAAAAAAACTGAAGAATAAAAACAAAAAGATAAAAACAAAAGAGATGTGAAAAGTAGC
>NC_051413.1:9469345-9469430 GCF_015228065.2 Penaeus monodon
TTTTAAAAAATAGGAAAAAAAATTAAAAGCACTAAAATTACGAAGATAGGGAAAGAAAATTAAAATCTTGGCTGAGTGTTTACTT
>NC_051413.1:9469999-9470128 GCF_015228065.2 Penaeus monodon
TAGAGATAAATAAGTGAAAACCAAGAAAACGTAAAAGTAAATGATCGAATGAACAGAGCTTGGGAAATAAAGCTTTCCTTGGGATGAATAAAAGGGAAGCTCTTTCAGTAGAAGCCGTGCTCATTTAAA
>NC_051413.1:9470333-9470974 GCF_015228065.2 Penaeus monodon
GGAAAATAAGCAAAAAAGGACTATATACGAACTCTATAGTGCTTATTCTTAAACAGCACGAAAAGGGGCGGAGCTTAAGAAACAATTCACTGTAAGATTCCAGTGTTGGTGAGTCTTTTTTCAAGAGAAATTTTAGAAGTGCTGAAAGAAGTGCTGAAAGAAGTGCTGAGAGAAATGTTGAGAGAAGTGCTCGGAGAGATGTTTTGAGAAGTGCTGAAAGAAGTGCTGAGAGAAATGTTGAGAGAAAGGCTGAGAGAAATGTTGAGAGAAGAGTTGAGAGAAAAGCTGTGAGAAGTGTTGAGAGAGATGTTTAAGAAGTGCCGATAGAAGTGTTAAGGGAATTGCTAATAGAATTATTAAGAAAAATGTTGAGAAAAATTCTGAGAGAAGTGTTGAGAGAAGTGCTGAGAGAATCACTGATAGAAGTGTTAAGAAAAATGTTGAGAGAAGTTCTGAGAGAAGTGCTGAGAGAAATGTCGAGAGAAGTGCTGAGAGAAGTGATAAGAGAAATGTTATTAGGAATAAACTTAAGGAAATATTTGTGAATAATGAAAACGGACAAAATGGTGATTGAAAAACTTACAATAAAAACACATAGACAAAAAACTTGGATGAAAAAAGGGTCAGAACGGCAGCTAAAA
>NC_051413.1:9471066-9471178 GCF_015228065.2 Penaeus monodon
AATAAAGACTTCGGTAAACAGTAGATTTAAGCGAAGGAGGGGAGTAAATAGGGGAGGGAGGGCACAGGGGAAGGGAAAAGGGGCGGTAAGGGGAGATGGAGTGGCACGCGAG
>NC_051413.1:9471202-9471577 GCF_015228065.2 Penaeus monodon
GCTCGTGAAGGGCATACAAGGAGGGCATAGTTGTTAAAGTGGGCATCAGATCATGCCCCAACGAAAGGCCTTGTTCGAAGAGTAAGTGGCGGAGAGGGGGAGGCGAGGGGGAGCGAAATAAAAGGGAATTAGAAGAGAACAAGAGAGTGTAAGAGAGAATAAGAGAGGCACGAGATAAAAGGAGGCTGATCAGGGGCAAGAGTCGGCGATTGAGGACGAGGTTCGAGGGTGAGCTTCGAGGACCAACGAGAGGTGGCACTTGAGGGTTCGAGGCCGTGTGGGACGCCGCGAGGGGGCACTGCGCTAATTATGGGGACGCTCGAGAAGAAAACGGAGGCGGGGGGTGAGGAGGGATGAATGGAGGGGGGGGGCTTA
>NC_051413.1:9472117-9472247 GCF_015228065.2 Penaeus monodon
ATTAATAACAAGGAGAGAGCATTTCTCGAGCGACATGCAAGAGTGCCAAGAATCTTGTCTCGGCTCGAGGGGCGCGAGGCAAGGGAGGCAAGAAGGGAAGAAGGAATAAAGATGGCGGGGAGGCATGTGG
>NC_051413.1:9472903-9473003 GCF_015228065.2 Penaeus monodon
TTTGTTTTCCTCGTCTTCTCCCTTTCTCTTGCTTGTTCTCTTGCTTCTCTTCGTCCACTTCCCGTTTCCTTCCTCTCCTTTCCTCCTACGCTCTCGTCTT
>NC_051413.1:9473357-9473901 GCF_015228065.2 Penaeus monodon
TATTTTTTCTTATACTATTATTACCTCCGCCTCTCTCCATCCCTCTTTCTTATCCTCATCCTCCCTCTATACTCTCTATCTATTTCATCTACTCCTCCGCCTCCCTCTCCCTCCCCCTATATCTCTCTCCTATCCCCCTCATATTTCCCTCCCCTCTTTCCTCTCTCTCCTCCCTCTCCCCCTACCCCCTATTTCTATATCTCCCTACTTTACCCCTCCCCCTCTTTCCTCTCTCCTTCACTATCTCATCCCCCTCCCCTCTTATCCTATTTTTCTCTCTCCTTATCTTTCCTCTACTCCTGCCCTGCTGTGCTATCTCCCTCTATCTTTCCTCTATCTTCCTCCCTCATCCCCCTCCCTCTATTTCCTCTCTCCTCCCCTGCCTATCATCCCTCACCTCTTTCCTCTCTCTCCCTCATTCTCCCCTCACCCTCTTTCTACTCTACCATATATCTCTTCTCTCCCCTTTTCCTTCCTCGTGTGTCGTCCTTTCCCTGTTTCCTGTCGTCGTCCCCCTCTGTCGCCCCTGCCCTGTTTCTGTCTC
>NC_051413.1:9474151-9475668 GCF_015228065.2 Penaeus monodon
CATTCGCTCCCTAAACCTTCCCTCTTCCCTTTATCTTGTCTTACACTCTCTCTGTTTTCTTCCCCATCACCTCCCTTTCCCCTCCCCCCCCCCTTTTATTCTTTATCTTTCGTCTCTCTCTTTCCTCTCTTCTATTTTTATTCCTTCTCCTTCAATCCTTTCATTTCTCTACTTCCTATTCTCTTTGCCTGTTCTTCTATATTCCTTCATCCTTTCGTATTCTCCTTTCTTCCCCTTCTCTCGTTCCCTCTCCCCCCCCCTTCTTCCCTCCTTCCTTTATCGCATTCTATCTTTTCCCTCCTTCCTCTCCCCTTCTCTCCGTCTTTCCTCCCGCTTTCGTCCGTTTTGTGCTATATCATTTATTTATTTTTTGTGTTTTTCTCCCATCCCTCATCCCCTCTTTCCCTTCACCTACGCTTTTCTCCTCTCCCAATTCCCTCTTTTTCTCCTCTTCCAATTCCTTCTTTATCTACTCTTCCAATTCCCTATTTTTCTCCTCTTCCAATTCCCTCCTTTTCTCCTCTTCCAATTTCCTCTTTATCTCCTCTTCTAATTCCTTCTTTATCTCCTCTTCCAATTCCTTCTTTATCTCCTCTTCTAATTCCCTATTTTTCTCCTCTTCCAATTCCCTATTTTTCTCCTCTTCCAATTCCCCCTTTTTTTCTTCTTCCAATTCCCTTCTTTTCTCCTCTTCCAATTTCCTCTTTTTCTCTTGTGTCCCTACCCATTTCCCTCCCTCTTCCCTTCATTCTGTTTTGTATTCTCTCTCTTCTTCCTCATTCGCCTCACTCATTCCATATTCTTATTCTTCCTTCCTCCCTCCACTTTCGCTTTTTTTTTTCTTATCCTCTCCTTCCTCCCTTCTCCTTCCCTCCATTCTGTGTCTTATTCTTTCTTTCCTTCCTCCCCCTATTCTTCCCTCCTCGCTTCCCTCCACCGTGTGTCTTATTCATTCGTTTCCCTCCTCCTCTTCTCCCTTCTCCTTTCCCCTTTGCCTCCATGCTGTTCTTGTCATTTCGTTTCCCTCCCTTGTTCACTCTTCCCTTCCTTTCATTTTCCTCCTCTTCCCGCCTCCCTCCGCTCTTCCCACCTTCTCATCTCTCCTCCCTCTACTCCTCCCTCCTTCTCTTCTCTCCTTCTCTTCCCTCCTCCCTCTACTCCCCCCCACTCTTCCCTCCTTCTCTTCTCTCCTCCCTCCACTCTTCCCTCCTTCTTTTCCTTCCTCCCTCCACGCTTCCCGGATTCCCTTCCCTCCTCCATCCACTCTTCCCTCCTCTTCTCTCTTCCCTCCTTCCCTTCTCTTCTCCCTCCACACTTCCGTCTTTCTCTTCTCTCCTCCCTCTTTCTCTTCCCTCCTTACCTCCCCTCCTCCCTCCTTCCCTTCCCTCCTCCCTCCACATTTCCCTCCTCTCTCCACTCTTCCCTCCACACTTCCCTCCATCCTGTGTTCCACTCGTTCCACCCTCGACTTACCTCAATTAAATGCAAGGAGAAAAGTCCTCGTGGCACTAGCCGGA
>NC_051413.1:9475703-9475778 GCF_015228065.2 Penaeus monodon
TGCCAAGGTCCTTCCGAAGTGCCACTCTTTGAGGTCTTGAGTTGGTGTTTAATGCACCGCTGTGTTTGCCACGAT
>NC_051413.1:9476043-9476796 GCF_015228065.2 Penaeus monodon
CCATGCAGGACGCATGAGGGATAAACAATAAGGATCAAGAGAAGGAGAGAAGGAAAAAGACGGAGAGAAGTAACACGCAAAAAGAAGAGGTACGAGAGCTGTGGAGGGATACAATCGTTACGAAAAGGAAAGGTAAACCTCGCGGCGTCTAGTCGCAAGGGTTGAGGGGGAGGGTTTGGTGGGAGAAGGCTAATTGTGAGAAAAATAAATATCGGGGCAGAAGAGGAGGAGACGACGGGACGGTAAGCAACCAAGGAAGGGACGAGGGAGGATCGCGTCATAGGAAAGCATTTTGATTTGTCTTCGGTGGCTAAAGCTTACCATTTATTGGCCGTACTGCTTTCTCTTGCTCCTTTGTCGTTTTCGTCTGCTATTGCCTCCCTTCTGTGGCCGTCCTTTCACTTTTTGATTTGCCGCTTTCGACTACGCTCTCTTTCTTTTTTGTTCTGCTTATCTTTCGGTTTGGCTTGTCTCTTTACTTTTGGGTTTTTGATGCCTTTTTTCGTCTTCGGTCTGTTGTGTCTTCTTATGCTGTATTTCGCGGTTGGTCGTAGGGTTGGTGCGGTTGGGCGTCGGGCGCGTTCTGTATGGATCGGATCTGGGCGTGTGGGTAGGCTTCGAACGCGCCGTTCGGGTGGTAAGTCGGCGCGTTCGCTTCCTGTCGGCTCTTCTGATCTGTGTGCTTTGTCTTCCTTCTTTTTTCACCCTCACCCTCCCTGTCGATATCATTCTACCCCCTTCATGCATTCAGTG
>NC_051413.1:9477425-9477589 GCF_015228065.2 Penaeus monodon
GCATCCCCTCCCGTTCTCCCCTTCCTTCCACCGCCCGGTGCCAAGTACCCCTTTTGCTCTTCTTTCGTCCCCGGACAATCCATAGTGCATCTCATGACGTTCTTTCCAATACTTCTTTTCGGGTGTGGACCAGGCCCCCGAGGCGCTGTTGCAAGACCTGAAGC
>NC_051413.1:9477705-9478015 GCF_015228065.2 Penaeus monodon
AGTTTTATGATAATAAACATACACACTATATATCCTGTTTCTTTTATATTCCGATTTGATTCTATACATTAATATCTAAGTTAATCTTTGTTTTACGTAGTTGCTTTAGCCAGTCTCATTTCTCAGAGAGCAATCGACGTGATGAGCTGTCATATTCACTGCAGAGTAAGTACTAAAACAAATTAACATTAGCAATTACATATGCTCAGAATAAATAATAATCATAATTATGAAACTCTCCTGTAGGTGTCGCTTCCGACCGAAAAATCGAACATTGACATTTTCCATCAATATGTTGCATACTACATTA
>NC_051413.1:9478356-9478822 GCF_015228065.2 Penaeus monodon
TGAAAGTTTAAATTCCAGCAAAATCAACGAAAAAAACGACAGAGGAAGGCAAAAAAGAAAAGAAAAAATCCAAAGAAAGCAAAAATTTCGAAAAACGGGGACAAAGCTTTTCGGCATGAGGAACGCGAAACCAGACCCCGAGTCAGAAAAGTCCTCGAAAGAGAGTCGGCAAGAAACCTTCAAGAAAACCTCAAAGAAAACCTCCAGACTAGAGAGAGGGAGGCAAGAAACCAGGCCCGCCCACGCAGTTCCTTCTTCCCTTCCTTAACTTTTTCCTCATCCATGGTCTCTCACCCCCCCTCCCTCCCCCTTCTATCCTCTCTACCATCATCGTTCCTGTCTGTCTTCTCCCTTCCTTCATCCTTATTCTAACTATAAGCTCCTCTCCCTCTCTCCCTGCTAGCTCTCCCCCCTCCTCTCGCCCCCCCCCCCTTTCCGTCTAGCTCGCGTGCTTGGAACATCGCTC
>NC_051413.1:9478863-9478966 GCF_015228065.2 Penaeus monodon
TTTCCCCCTTCAATGTCCTCATAATAAACCCTCCTGCCCTGTCCCGCACCTCTCGTCTCCTCACCTCCCGGCTCTCCCCCCCCTCTCGCTCATCCCCCTTCCC
>NC_051413.1:9479089-9480003 GCF_015228065.2 Penaeus monodon
CCTCTCTATCCCATTCTCCTCCCCCTCCACCTCCGTTTCCTCCTCCTCCCTTCCCTTCCTTTTCTTCTTCCCACCCCCCCTTCACTCCCTCCCTATCCCCCTTCCTTCCTCCTCCTCTCTCTATCCCCCCTCTCCCCTCTCTCCACCTCTCCCCCTCCCCTCTCCCCTCCTACCTCCCCCTCTCTCCTCTCCCCTCTCTCTCCCCTCCCGCTTTCCTTTCCCTTTTCTTTCCCTCCTTTCCTTCCTTCTTCCCTCCTCCCCTCCTCCGTATAATCCCCCCCCTTCCTTCCCTTAGTCCCTCCTCCTTTCTCCCGCAACCCCCTATATCTTTTATCTCTTTCTCCATCTTTCCGCCCGCTATCCTATTTCTCCTATTTTCCTATTTTCTTTTTTCATTTTTATTTCCCCCATTTTTCTTTCCCATGCTTATTCTCTCATTTCCCCATCCCCCTATCTCCCTTCAATCTCCCTGATCCCCTTTTTCTATCCCAGTCCATTTTTTTCCCTGATCCCATTCCCGTCCCCCTTCATATCTCTATATCCCGCTCCCCCGTCCCCTTATATTATTTATCTTCCCCCTTATCCCCTCTCTCCCCCTTCTATTCCCATCCCCCTTCCCCCTCCCAACCTTAAATTATCCCCCAATTAATATCTATCCCCTTCCGCTTTCCCCCTTTCCTCCTACCCCTCTTTTCCTTTCTTCCCCCCCTATCCTCTGTTTCCCCCTATCCCCTCTTTTTCCTCTTTCCCTATCCCATCCCTCCCCTTTTTCTCCCTCTCCTTCCCCTTATCCCCTCCCCCGCTCCTTCTCCCCATTCCCTCCCCCTCTCTTCCACTTCCCTCCTTTCCTTCCTTGTCCACCTTATCTAATATCCCTTAACTCCCTTATATATTATCCCCTTTCCCTCCTTCCC
>NC_051413.1:9480163-9481019 GCF_015228065.2 Penaeus monodon
CCCCTTTTGTTTATTTTGTCCTCTCCCCTTTCCTTCCCCCTTTCCCTTCCCCTTTCCTTTTCTCCTTCTCCTTTCCCCTTATTATCCACTCTTATCCCCCCATACCTCCATTTTTCTCCCCAACGGGTTCCTATTTTATCCCCCCCATATATATATCCAACCCCCGCCCCCCGCCCCCTTCCCCTATTCTCTTCACCTTATCCCCGCCCCCTTCCCCCTTTCCTCTCCCCCTATCCCTTTCCTCCTTCCCTTATCCCTTCCCCTCTCCCTATTCCCTGCCCCCTTCCCCTATCCCCGCCCCCTTCCCCCCTATCTCTCCCCTTATTCTCCCCGTCCTCCCTTCCCCTTTTCGCTCTCCCCTTATCCACCGCCCCATCCCCGCCCCCTTCCCCCTTTCCCTCTCCCCTCATATCCCCCGCCCCCCTCCCCCCATGACCTCTAACACCCCTATCCCCGCCCCCTTCCCACTATCCTCTCCCCCTATCCCCGCCCCCTTCCCCCTACCCCTGGCTTCATCCATCACCCGTCTGGAAGCTGGAAAATGCACAGGAGACACCGCCCTCTTGATGAATGTTTTTATGGCAGTCTGCTCTTCATCTCCCCACTCTCTCCCCATCGCTGCCTCCACCCTAGCTCTTTCTCTTCTCTCTTTTCGCTCCTTCTCTGTGTCTTCTCTGCTTCTTTTCTTCTTCTCTTCTCTTTTCCCTGTTTTTTTTTGTCTCTCTCTGTCTCTGATTGTGTTCTTTGTTTTCCTTATTTATGTTTCTCTCTCTCCTTTTGTTGCCTCTCTCTCTTTCTGTCTTATTCTGTTTCCTTTTCAATTCCTTTCTCTTATCTCTCTTTGCCTCTTTCTTAC
>NC_051413.1:9481550-9482003 GCF_015228065.2 Penaeus monodon
ACAAAATAACAGCCTTAAAGACAAGGGAGGCCGAGAGAAGATTTATTTTGAAAGTTGATGTATAGATTTTTTTTTTTTTTTTTCTTCTTTTTTTTGGGGGGGGGGTTGTTTCCGATTTCTATTGTGTTTATCATTATTGATTTTCTGGGCATTTATTATTATTATTTTTTTTATCTTTTTCCTTCTTTTTTTTAATTACATCTATATATTTTCGATATATATTTATTTTTCGATTCTGTTTTGTTCATTTTCCTTTTTATTTTATTTATTATTATTATTATTATTATTTTTTTTTTTTACTTCTCTTTTGGGGGACTTTCGTTTGTGTTGCTTTGTTGTTGCTTTGTTTGTTATTCTTACTCATGCTTTTGTTTATCTTTTTTGTTTTATTTTATTATTATTATTATTTTCTCTTTTTTTGTATATTTCTTATATAGAGTATGCATTATTTAG
>NC_051413.1:9482201-9484273 GCF_015228065.2 Penaeus monodon
TCTCATTTTCGGTTTTTCCCCTTCCCATCAAATTATTTTTATTTTATTTTTTATTTCCTTCCTTCCTTCTCTTATTTCTTCTCTTCTGTTATCTTCTCCTCCTCCTTCTTTCCTCTTGACCCTTTTCCATTCCTCCCTTCTGGATTCTCCCTTTATTTATATATATATCAAAAAATTCTTCTCATTCTCAGCTCCATTCTTGTCTCCTCCCATCTCCTTCTCCATTCCTCCATTCCTTCTTCCCCCTCTTTCTTCTTCTCTTCTCTCTCTTCCTTTCTTCCTCACTTCCCTCTTCCTACTTCCTTGCCTCCGCCTCATTTCTTCCCTCTTTCCCCCTCCTTCTCCCCCCTCCCTCTCCTTTCCCCCCCCCGCCTTTGCTGCATTCTTCTCACCCCCTTCCTCCTCTTCCAGTTAACATTCTTCCCCCTCTCATCAATCCCCTTAATTCTCCTCCTCTTTCTCCCTCCTTTAGCATCCTCCCTCACTTCCATCTTCTCGTCCCCCCTTAATCCACTCTGCCTCCTTTACCCTCATTCTTTCCCCTAAAACCCCACGAATAAGCATGAATAATAAATATATCCTAACTATATCTTGAATATACTCCGAATCCAATTTTAAAATCACTCGAAGTATATCATAAATACACTTTCACTTTACCTTCAATAAACGTGTAAATGTATCCAGAATCTTTGCTTTGATAGATTCTAAATATAGTTTGTATCCACCTTTCATAAGCGCTTAAATTCAATATAGAAGATTTTTAAAGCACCTTAAAAATATACTCTCAATATACTTTTAAACACAGGAAATTTTATCCCTTAATACTCTCCTAAATAACACGAAATATATCCCTTAAAAACTCCCTAAATAAACCCTAAAATAACACTAGAGAAGAGACCAAAAATCTGTAAAGGAAATCGGCAGGGTTTACATACATCATCCCTTAAATCTGTAAGTAGATGAATCTTTTGAAACTCTGTGGCTTAGAGGAGGGGTGGGTGGAGGTGGAAGGGGGGAGGGTGGTGGGACTGTAGGGTATTTGGGTGTGGGAGGGTAAATAGGAGTGGAGAAGAGGGAGGGGGACGGCGGAGCACAAAGATCATAATAAAGAGTGAAGTCTAGATATAATAGTATAGAGAGAACATAGCTATCGGAGAGTAGCTAAGAGATGAGAGCGAGAGAATATAATAGATATACAAAGTAGAGGATATGATAGAATATATTACGATTATAATATATATATTATGATCGAGTATATAAAGAGATAGAGAGATATATAGATTATAGAGAATATAGATGAGTAAAACTAACAGATTTATAAGAGAGATAGAGGATAGATGAGGAGAGATAGATAGGATCATGCGTACTATCTATAAGATGAGAAGAGTGAGATAGAGTTCACAGCTATAGAGAGATAGATCGATGAGTCTATTAGAGAGCCGCGCTAGAAAAGACTATAGAGATTAGCGAGTAGATAGAGAGAGAGATAGAGAGAAACAGCGAGCGATGGAGAAAGAGGATGGAGCATAGAAGGATCTATCTCGCATCTCTTCTCTGAGGATATATAGATCTACCACATGCCAGAGAGAGAGCATATATCATAGCGCCTGATATGATGAGGCTAAAGATCTCCCCACAACAATTATATAGATAGTATCGCTCGTGGTTGTGGATGTAAATGTAGATAGTATCGATTCCATACGGGTGTGCGAGTTGTAGCTTCCGGGGCTGTTGATGATGAGTAGGGACGGTCCCCTCGGCCTCACTCCATGGCGTACTGGCGGATAGGCGGTCCGTGACGGAGCCCGGGGCGGATCCACTCGGGGCCGCCTCGCTGGTCGGCGCCCTGGTGTACGCCGCTTAATGCGACTTCGCTCCATTTTGCTTATAACCGATGACCGCTTTAATTGACCTAGCGACTGCTTGCTGATTGTTTGGGGAAATAGCCCCTTTCCAACATGAGAGAAAACCAGAGACAACAGGGTAGGAACAATCTTTAACGACCCTGGCAGCCGTGGAGGGGAGGTACGGGAGAGAAACACGGACTAGACCGAAACTAAGAGATTTAATCG
>NC_051413.1:9484362-9484530 GCF_015228065.2 Penaeus monodon
GCGCGCGCGAGCGCGCGGGGGGGCGGCTAGCGGCGGAGCAGCAGACGACGGCCTGACTACAATAAACATCTTGGTGGAAACAAAACTGAAGTGCATGAAAGAACTAGAAAGAGACACGGAAAAGGGAAGAGATAAAAAATGATTCTTTGTCTTTAGCCTCAAGATGGA
>NC_051413.1:9484646-9484866 GCF_015228065.2 Penaeus monodon
TCATTTTTAAAATTATGTCATGGATTACCGAACGGCGAAGAGAAAGAAAGCGAGAATGAAGAAAGAATTATGAGAAGGAGATAGAAAAGTTTGAAAACAGAAAAGGGAATGAAAATAAGAATTATAAACAGATAGGACCGAGGAGAGAGAGAATAAAAACTGAATATAGGTTGACATTCTGAAATCTGAAGAAAATCTAAAAATCAAAAGTCAAAATCAC
>NC_051413.1:9484909-9485171 GCF_015228065.2 Penaeus monodon
ACTCGGGGAAAAAATCTTTATTTCACGTTTTCATTTCGTTTGTTTCAAGAACATTTGCGATTTTTTTTGTGGAAAAAAATACGGTTGCTAGGTTCGTATTTATTGTGCAAATTATGGTCAGTTAGCGGAATGAAAGATAGATAGAAAAATATTGCAGGAAAAATATCTTGACTTTGATTGCAATGGATAGAGAGATGTGTATATATAAAAGCTTGTAGATGTGAGCAAATATATACGCACATGCAGACTAGGATATGCACCT
>NC_051413.1:9485549-9485849 GCF_015228065.2 Penaeus monodon
GTCCTTACCCTTCTTACCTTCTCCCCCTCCCCTCCTATTACCTCATTCACACCTCGAAATTGTCTCCTAATCCTCCCCTTCCCTTTCCCCCTATCCTCTCTCCCCTACATCCCCCCCCCTCCCCACCACAAAATACTTCCTCTTTACCCTCTTCTCTATAATCTGTCCTTGTTATCTTCTCTCTCATTCACCCTCTTCTCTTTCCTTTAATTTCTTTTACGTATACTGATTCCCCTTATTTCTTCTCACATTTTACTTACGATTTTTTTTCTGTTCTTTCCTCTCTCCCCGATATACATA
>NC_051413.1:9486241-9486481 GCF_015228065.2 Penaeus monodon
ACTAGGTCACAGCGTATACGGAAATGACACAATAAAAATGGGGGAGCAGAGGGAGAGGGGGAGGGGTGGGGGGGAGAAGGAACTGAAAGGGGGAAATAGGGGGGGGGGTTTTTTTTATTTACGGAGCGGCCCGGAATAACGAAGGGGAATCCCGGAAAATTTGTTTAAAAGGAGGGAGGGGGTAGAGGGAGGGGGAGGAAGAAATTAGCTTCTTCTTTCACACGGTTTAAATCAGTGTGA
>NC_051413.1:9486524-9486620 GCF_015228065.2 Penaeus monodon
TTTTTGTGGAGAAGATGGGGGAGAAAAAGGTGGGGAGGATAGAAAAAAGGAGAAAAGGTAGTGAAAAGGGGGATAAGGAGTAAGAATGCAGTGGGA
>NC_051413.1:9486748-9487140 GCF_015228065.2 Penaeus monodon
TATATAGAGAAATGAAGGTGAATACAAGTCAGGTTAAGGTCATTTTGTAAAGGAAATTAGAATTTAAAAAAAATCGTACATAGAAATAAAGAAAAAAAGAAAAAAAAAGTTATAACAAAAATGATAATACGTAGACAAAAAATATATACAGACATAACTAACACCTCTATCAATCAGGTAACTATCATGAACTGCAACACATTCAGTACACTCAGGATATATACTCTTTTGCAATAAGGATTTTGAAATTAATCAGTCGCCAATATACTGAGCCTTACAGATTCATCAACACTGAGCCAAAAGGTTTTGTTTATTCTGATCATAATAAAGTTTTATTTTATCAGAGAATCACATGCAATCAGATTTGCAACAACCTGTAGGGTTTTTGGCAA
>NC_051413.1:9487185-9487352 GCF_015228065.2 Penaeus monodon
CATGGTGGTGTTGCATGTTATGTCGTTGATGGTGGTGAGTATTGTGGTAATGGTGATGATGAATTTGGTGGTGTATCGGAGATGTGATATGAATAGTGAAGTTAATAATGATGTCTTATCGTTATGATTAACAATTAATGATTGCATTCTCTTTAAAATGCATATAT
>NC_051413.1:9487436-9488119 GCF_015228065.2 Penaeus monodon
CCTCCCCCATTTTCAACATTATTATTTCTTTTTCATCATTATTATTTCCAAAACCCTTATCTAATTATTTTATTTTCGTCATTCCCCAATTATCATACTATATAAATTTTTTTGCTTTTTTTTCGTCCCTTCGTCCCTAATTACGGCTCAATTTAAAGATATGGGGACGTGGGAAGGAAAACTGTACTTTAGTTACACTGTCAGTTTATACATTTATCATTTACACGATTATCCGAGGGGGGGGGGGAGGAAGGATAGATGGGAAAGGAGGGAGGAAATAGGAAAAGAAAAGGGGACGTAAAGAAAAAATTGGAGGAGGGAAAACAGAGAGAAGTAGGAGATTTAAAAGGGGAGAAAAAGGAGATGGGGAATGTGAAACAAAAAGGAAAATATATAGGCAAATTAAAGAGAAAATGGAGATAGGGAAGGGAAAAGGGGAGGTGGGACAGACAGAAAAAGGGGGGTGGAGAAAGGAAAGGGGAAGGGGAGAGAGGGAAAAGACAGGAAAGCGGAGTTGGGGAGGGGGGTAGGGGATAAGGGAGCGAAGGAAGTGGGGAGGGGGGGGAGGGGGAAAAAGGGGGCCCAAAAGGGGGTTTTGGGGGGGGGCTTTTAAGGGGAAGGGGGAAAGGAGGGACGAAGGGGGAAGCAGGTAACGAATTAAAGGACGAGGGGAAAAGTAATTT
>NC_051413.1:9488213-9488352 GCF_015228065.2 Penaeus monodon
GGGGTAGGGGAAAAGGGGGAAAAAAGGGGGAAAAAAGGAAGCGAGATTTTGAAGGAGAGAAAGAATTACCTCATAATTTTCCTTGTTCCTCGATTTTTTTTTAAACATCCGCATACATCTATAGAACTATAAGATCCTT
>NC_051413.1:9488391-9488545 GCF_015228065.2 Penaeus monodon
CCAAACCCCCCTTTTATCTCCCGTCCCGGGCAGATTTTTGTCAAATAATTTGGGGCGGAATCTGATGTCCCTTTTATTTTCCGGGGCTGCCTCCCCCCCCCCCAAACCCCTGGATCTTTGGACCCTCGCTTTTTCGTTTCCCCAAAGGGCGAAG
>NC_051413.1:9488604-9488710 GCF_015228065.2 Penaeus monodon
AAAAAAGGTGGAGGGGTTTCTTGTTTTGGGGCAATGTGTTTAAAGGTTTTAGTCCCCCCCCCTTTTTTTTGTCTTATTTAGTCTTTTCTTTTTGAGGGGAGGGGGT
>NC_051413.1:9489043-9489428 GCF_015228065.2 Penaeus monodon
AACATTACAAGACAGAGACACATGACTATCTCTTTCTCCGTCTTCGCTCGCACTCGGCCAAGCCCGGTCTGTGACGTCACGCTTAAGCCCGATTTATAGCGACAGTCTTAAACCCGGGTTATGATATTGTGCCCAGAATTCGATTTATGAGGTCACTTTACAGGTTGATTTATGAGGTTTAACACAAGTCTGCTTTATGACGTCACTTTTAAGCCCGATTGATATTGTCACGTCGAAAACTAGTTTCTGACGTCACTCTCAGCCCGATCAAAGCCCGATACGAGATGTCAGGCTTGTGATATCATTACCAAGCTCGACTTGTGACATCAATCCAAAGCCTGGGTTTTGAAGTCACTCTTTGTAAGAGAATCCCAGGTAGGCTAAA
>NC_051413.1:9490172-9490342 GCF_015228065.2 Penaeus monodon
CTTCAAAAAGAGAGAGAGAAAAAAAAATGCACACAGGTTGAATTAAGCGAAGAACTTAAAGAAAAAGAAATCTTTCCTTTTATATTTTCAGCAAAAATAGGTAGCCTTTAGTTTTCCAGGTTTTCAAAGTGTCTCTTGCCTCCCCTCCCCCCCCCCTATTTTCCCATTGC
>NC_051413.1:9490397-9490846 GCF_015228065.2 Penaeus monodon
TCGTGATGTGATTTTTCCCCCTAATTCTTATCCATATCTTTCAATTCTTATCCATTATCCTTTATTCTTATCTATTTGCCTTTCCCCTGTATCTACCCAATTTCATCTACTTTTTATCCACATCCTCTCCTTGCCCATTTCCCTCCCCTATACTCACCCATTTCCCCTAATTCTTATTTATTTCCCCTCCCCCATACTCACCCCTTTTCCCCCTTAACCGTTTTCCCCTCCCACATTTCCCCTAACTCTTGCCTATTTCCTTATTCATTCCCCTTTGCTTTTCCCAAGTATCCTTTCCCCTTTACCTACCCATTACTCCTCTTTCTTACCCCTCTCCCCTTCCTTTTTACCCCTTTCCCTACCCCCTTCCCTTCTTTTTCCCTTTCTTCCCTTTCCTTCCCCTCCCTCTCTCTTTCCCCTCATCTGTTCCAGCAACCTCGACTAAAGTC
>NC_051413.1:9490873-9490940 GCF_015228065.2 Penaeus monodon
TCCCCTCTTTTTTGGGGGGACAGCAGCAGCAAACTTCCTTCTGCAAGTTTTATAACGAGTAAATTTT
>NC_051413.1:9491166-9491404 GCF_015228065.2 Penaeus monodon
CTGTTCCAAGAGACAGACATTTGGGATTTAACGGTATTCCTCAACTCTCTTTTCAGAAGCTGTTCCGATTTTTGGGAGCGATTTTGAAAGGGGATTTTGAAACATAATTTGTGAAAAGAGAGAAAGGATTTTCTGCGATGGGATTTTGCGAAAGGATTTTTTGAGAGGTTTTCGTAAAGCATTAAAAAAAAATATATATAAGGATTTTTTTAGACGAGATTTTGCGAAACGATTTTCG
>NC_051413.1:9491718-9491949 GCF_015228065.2 Penaeus monodon
CCAAAGGGTAGTTTTAAAGAACAAATATGAAAGAGCTAACAAAAAATATATCGAAAAAAAATCTAAAAAAAAGAGATTTCTAAAGAATGATATTGAGAAAGATATTTAAAAAAATGATTTAAAAAGAGCATTGAAGTAAGATCTTGAGAAATTATTTGAGAAAATATTGATGTTCGATTTTCTTGCGAAATTCCTTTTATTTTGAGAATTATAGAAAATGTCTATAGGTTA
>NC_051413.1:9492663-9493562 GCF_015228065.2 Penaeus monodon
CTGCAACTTCTTAATTTCATTGCTGGTTTCATCTCTTTTGTATAATTATTAAAGCAAATTTACATAATATTTATTCATCAATTACGTTATTCTCTTTACTTCTCTTTTGGTTGATCTTTCTCTGCTCTTTTCATCGTTTCTGAGTATTTGCATCGTGTGCCTTTCTCCGTGTTTCGCTTTTTCTGTTCTTGTTCTCTTCCCTTTTGCCATTTTCATTCGTTTTCTTCTTCTTCTTCTATCTCTTGTTGCTTCTTCCTTTTTATTTATCTTCGTTTTCATTTTCATTTCTCTTCTGTCATTTTCCCTCTCTGTTTCCTCTTCTTCTATCTCTTCTTTTTACTATTACTTCGTTTCCATTTCTTCTTCGTCTTTCTCTTCCATCCTTCTCCTTCTCCTCCCCACTTTTTACTCTCCCTTCTCTTCCTCTCTTCTCCTCCACCTCGCCCTCTTACTTTTCTACCTCCTCTCCCTTTATCATCTCATTCCTATCCCTTATCCTCCTTGTCCCCTTCCTTTCCTCCTTCTCCAGTCTCATTCCTCTTCATTTTCTTTCTCTCTCCCTTCTTCTCCATCTCCCCTTCTTGACCCTTATCTTTCCTTCCTCTTCTTCTTCCTCCTCCTCTATCTACCTCTCCCTCCTCTTCCTCCTCTTCCCACTCTTCCTCCTCTTTCTCCTTCATTTCCTCCTTCTCCTTCTCGTCCTCTTCTCTTTCTTTTGCACTTATCTCTTCTCCCATCGTTCACCAATTCTCTCTCCTCCTTTTCTTCATCGTTCATCCTCTTTTCTCCCTTTTCCGTTTCTTCTTACGTCCCTGCTTCCCTCCTCTTCCTCCTCTTCTTCTCCCTCTTTCAAACCATTAAAATTTCTGGAATGATTCCATAAATATAAGTGGCATTAG
>NC_051413.1:9493994-9494347 GCF_015228065.2 Penaeus monodon
ATCCTTTTCTTCCTTTTCCCCTTTTCTTTCTTGATGAGATTTCGGCGGGAGAACTCCCCCAGATTTCCCCTAGACTTCCCCTAGATTTCCCCCAGACTCCCCCCTAGATTTACCCCAGACTTCCCCTAGATCCCCAGATTTCCCCTGAATTCCCCCCAGATTTCCCCTGAATTCCCCAGACTTCCCTTAGATTTCTCCCTGAATTCCCCTAGATTTCCCCCAGATTTCCTGCAGATTTCCCCCAGATTTTTCCATGAGCCTTTCTCGCCGATTCCTAGACAGTGACGGATGAGGCTGATGAAGAGAAGGGAAGGCTCACTTTTGGGGTTCCAGGGCCGCTCTTTGGCTTGGCT
>NC_051413.1:9494898-9495069 GCF_015228065.2 Penaeus monodon
CCAAAATGAAAGGAAAATTATAAAGAAAATAGACAACAAGGCACAGAAAGAAATCTGTTATCTCTGCTGCTAATCGAGTCACCTGTTGTCACCCTCTGTTGTCACCCTAGCGAAGATGTAAGTTAATTATGACAATTATTTACTGAATGTTGGTACTGATATGATGACTGG
>NC_051413.1:9496397-9496502 GCF_015228065.2 Penaeus monodon
GCTATAAACAAACAGAAAAATAATACAATAAAGAAAGTAGTAAAAACAATAACTCCGTATTCACTAGACACAACATCATCATTTTGAACTTGTCTCAAGACGCGT
>NC_051413.1:9496532-9496632 GCF_015228065.2 Penaeus monodon
TCTGGCACCAACGCCTTTCTGTCTCTTGGCGTTTCTATTCTCTTCAAATTTACATATTCTGAAGCTGTTCTTGACGCTTACATACACAGACGGTGATGCA
>NC_051413.1:9496948-9497740 GCF_015228065.2 Penaeus monodon
ATGAACATTTTAAAAAAAGAAGAAACAAAACAAACTAGGAAGTCCATTATCTATCTCTTACAGAATGATAGACTCACTCATTAAAATCGTAATTATTCATTCGTAATCAATTACCAATTAATTTTCTAGAATGAGAATAATTTAGTATCTTTTGAATATATTATGTATATCTCCTAAGAATTATATTTTCCTCTGCTTTTTTAAGTGTAAATAGTATTCAAAACAAATCTTGAATGATAAGGTAATCTTAGCATATACATATAAGTAAGTGCCATACATGTGGCACTTATTTATTCATATGTGGCACTTTGCTAGCGTATATTTGGCACTTACTTGTTTATAGTTAGCTGCACATACTTATATGTGGCACCTATATTATATGGCACTATTATTATATGTCACGTATGTGAGGCGTCATTTTCTTGACACCTCACATAGGTGGCACTGTTTAGTTGGTGTAGCAACTTAACAGGAACTTAATTATATGACACCTAATCTATATGACACCTACTTTAAGTCGCACTTATATGTTTATCTACTTTATATGGCACCTGCTTTAGGATCGCAGTTACTGTACTTTTATGTGGCATCTACCTCAAATAGTACTGACAAATATGAGGCACCTGTTTTATTTGACACCATGTGGCACTTGCTGAAATGTAGCACCTAAGTATATATTGCATAATTTGACTCTTTTATGTCTTCATACATACAGGGGGTGTATCACGTGTGGAGATTGCCTTGGTGTGTATTGGTGTTTTTGGTAACTACAAAGTTCGTCTTTCTCCCATT
>NC_051413.1:9497954-9498086 GCF_015228065.2 Penaeus monodon
TATTCGCCATATTATGTGGTATTTACTCACCTTGCCATATACTCCTTCACTCAAGCATGTGACACTCAACCAAACACGTGACACTCACAGGCACTCATATTCATCTAAAATGAAATCATCTAAAATGATGTA
>NC_051413.1:9498243-9498354 GCF_015228065.2 Penaeus monodon
TCACTCACTCCCGCACAAAAGAAAAGGGAGAGAAAAAAAAAGTTTGAAAACAATGACATTAGCATAACAAGACTACAGTGAAGTTCTTGTGTTCTTTTTTCATTTGCTAAC
>NC_051413.1:9498748-9499141 GCF_015228065.2 Penaeus monodon
CGAAGTTACAGCGTCGCCAGCAGAGTTACAGATCTTTCTCCTCGAAAGGAAATATTTTGCTTCATTTTTGGGGGTTTTCATATTTTGCTGAACCGGCGGGCAACGCAGGCCTGTTCATTTTACTTATTGTTTATATTTTCTAAATCGTTTATTTTCACATATAAAGTCGTTCTTTCGAGTAAGCGCTGCCAAAGTCAGTGCTGCCTCTAAGGACCATTCGGTTTTCTGTACGTTTCCCCTCGTATTGACATTGGCAACGCTGTCCTCCTGCACCAGCTTGGCAGATGAACGAAACTTTGTGGTGTTCTCAGAAAAGTTCGTTCGGTGACGCCTAACTTTTTGCCATTTCTATACAGATTCACCCCGTTGGCTGAGCGGTGTTTATGCCTTGTC
>NC_051413.1:9499883-9500580 GCF_015228065.2 Penaeus monodon
AGACTCCTTTGTGAAGATGGGAGAAAGGAGGGAGAGGATGAGAGAGAGGGAAGGAGAAGGCAGTAGATGAAAAGAAGAAAAGAAAAGAGGGAATTGGGGGAGGAGGAGGAAGAAGGGAGAGGTGGAAGAAATGATAGAAAGTGCATGAATGGAGGAAGGGATAAGAAAGGGGAGGTAGGTGAAGGAGGAGGAAGAGAGGGAGGAAAGAAGAAGCAGGAAAAGAAGAGAAGAAAAAGGAAGAGGGGGAGGAAGAGGAGAAGTGGAAGAAAAGATAGACAGCGAAGGAAAGGAGGAAGGGAAGAAGAGTCAGAGAAGAGGAAGTGGGGAGAAAGGGGAGGAGAAGAAGGAGAGAAGGGGAGAAGTGGCAGAAAAGACAGAAAGCGTAGGAAAGAGGGAAAGAGTAAGAAAGGAAGGAGGAAGAAAAATAGGAAAGAAGAGGATGAGGGAAAGAGAAGGAGAGACGTGGAGGGAAGGAAGGAAAGATAGGGATAGGAAGAGATGAAGGATAGAGGAAAAAGGAAGGAGAGAGGGAGTAAAGAACGGAAAGTAGGAAATGAAGAAGAAAAGATAATGAAGAAGAAAGGAAGACGGGAAGAAGGAGAAAGTGGAGGAGAATAAAGAGGGAAAGAGAGACGAACAAAAAGCGAAAAGTAATGAGAATAGGAGAGAAGATAGAAGGACAAAAAAGGAGAAAGCA
>NC_051413.1:9500602-9501144 GCF_015228065.2 Penaeus monodon
GATGATGGAATTGGATCGAAATGAAAGTAAATATAACAAAAGGAGGAAGAAGATATTAAATGAAATAAATGGAGGAGGAGTTAAAGAATAAGAAGGGATGGATTAGCGAATGCGGGAGAGAGGGGGATAGGACTAAAGAAAGAGGGAAGTAGAATGGAGAAAAGGATAACGAGGGAAGAGGAAAACTAAGAAGGAACGTGAGAAGAGAGAGAGAGAAAAAACCAGAAAAGATCGAAGGGAAGGACAGAGGAAAGGGGAAGAAAAGAAAGAAGAAGGGAGAAAGGAAGAAAAAGAAGAGAGAGATAAAGAAGAGAACGAAGAAGGAGAGGGGGAAACGAGGAGGAAGAAAATAATAAATAGAACAAGAAGAAAGAGAGAATAAAGATAGAAAGAAAAGGATAATATAAAAAAGACGTGGTTGTAAGCTGGTCTAGACAGAATGGATGGACAGCGGCTGCGGAGAAAAGGGAGAGAGGAGGAGGAGGGAGAAAAGAGGGAGAAGGGGAGAGGAGGAGGAGGGAAAGAGAGGGAGTAGAGGGAAA
>NC_051413.1:9501641-9501712 GCF_015228065.2 Penaeus monodon
GAAAAAGAGGAAAATAAGAATTGGAAAGTGGTGAATAGGTAGAAGATCGGAGAGTGTGTATAGGATGGAAC
>NC_051413.1:9502267-9502351 GCF_015228065.2 Penaeus monodon
TCAGGACTAAGCTTATGACGATCAAATATTTCCTGGAGAAAATGCATTTTTGATTAACAATTCTACGTATTTTCGTTTTTGGTT
>NC_051413.1:9502460-9502550 GCF_015228065.2 Penaeus monodon
ATCTCTGAACTAGAGTTGGCAGAAAAAAAATCTTATTAATCTTTTTACTTCAATCGAATTTCCAAGATTTTTTAACGTTACTTTTCCCTG
>NC_051413.1:9502575-9502779 GCF_015228065.2 Penaeus monodon
TTTTTCTAAACTCGGAAATACTATAATAATCAGTTATGTAATTACTTCGATTTGATTTCTAGAGTGGGCAAAGCTAGAATATATTATCAAGTTTAATTTCGTGTTAATTTCTGAGCCGGAAATGGCGTAATACATAAGAAAAAAGAGATTAGTTCAGTTTCAAAGCAAGAAAATTAATTATACATTTTGAATAATTTTCCCCCA
>NC_051413.1:9503324-9503848 GCF_015228065.2 Penaeus monodon
ATACTCGTTTGTTGATATCTCCCATAATACAGTGTACGAAGGTTAAATGAAATGCATGGATCTGCGTTGTAATGGAACTCAAAATTCTGCAATGTAAATGTTGCACAAAAATATATATGTATATTTATCCAATGAATTGCTACAATGATAACGCTAACAAAACTATTTATGGTAATGGTAAGGATGAAAGAAAATATATAAGGCTGATTATATACGAAGTATAATAATGGTATTAATAATATAGCTCATTACCATTCCATCACAATTAGCACAAAAAAGTACATGATAATATTACAACTTCATTACCCATGAAAAAAAGAATTTAGAAATGTAAAAACAAAAAAAATACTGCTATTCCCCATTCAAAATACGTAGTTATGCGGTTATTTTCATCTCTGCGGCTCATCTCTTTAGCTTTTTCCATTTTTCATGGCGTGAGACTGTAAACCACAAAGTCTCAAATAAATTTCAAATCAGGCAAATTCATGACAATGTTGCCAGTGCAGTGGGAATCCGCCGTACTT
>NC_051413.1:9504796-9505259 GCF_015228065.2 Penaeus monodon
TGCTTTGTTAGCAGACAGATAGATTTATTGATGAATTGGCTGACACGCAAACAGAGAGCTTTTCTGTTAGACAATCTGATAGATAGGCTTTTATATAAGCACCAGAAGGGGAAAATCCAATAGACCAATGGAATAATTAGTTTATCACAAAAGCATAAGAGAAGAGAAAATGATAAAGTTGAAAATAGAAATAGGAAAAAAAAAGAAATAGGTATTTATATCATCCAAAACTGTAAAAGACATATTCTTTAATCTATCGAAGAAACGAAAAGAAGACATTCATATATCTTTAGAAGCATTATGGTATGCGGGTTTTTAGTACGCTATTGGGGGTTGGGAGGAAAGGGGGTTGTGTGTGTTGGGAGGACGTATGGGGTGGTAGTGAGATGACGTAGAGGGTGGTAGTGAGATGACGTATAGGGTGGTAGTGAGAGGAATGGTTGTGTGCAAAAGTGGCCTTGCT
>NC_051413.1:9505429-9505701 GCF_015228065.2 Penaeus monodon
CAATACATGTGTGAGGTGTGAGTATATACAGAATATGTATTCCCATCTGTCGCAAGCAAAGGACAAATCCACTGAGTTAGTTTATACCTTTTACACACACACACACACGTATTTGGATAAATATTTTCCCCATAAATGATGCATCTCTCTTATTGACAATCTATGCATGGGATATAAAGCATTAACAAGAATTTGTATAAGAACAATAACAGAGGTCTGATACGCACCGTTTTTCCAAGTTTTCGTCCTCTTCAAAAAGAAAATCATTCTCG
>NC_051413.1:9506228-9506313 GCF_015228065.2 Penaeus monodon
CGGACCACCATCTGCGTCCGCGAGGAAGGGAAGCCTCTGGGTCGCTACGTCGGACAAAGCATGTAGTGATCAGATTTAATTGGCA
>NC_051413.1:9506493-9506826 GCF_015228065.2 Penaeus monodon
TCGGTTCGTTGGGCTCACAGGAACACCGCTCTTCTCACCACTTCGCTTGTCTCTTTTCAATATTTTTAGTCTTATTTTCATGTATTTTAGTCTTATTTTTATTTCTGTATTTGGTAATTTGATTTTTTTTCGTTTTTTTTTTTGCTTTTCTTCTTTCTTTCTTTTATTACGTTTTTCTTTTTTCTTTGTTTATTTCTCGTTTTTCTTGTCTTGCTTTCTTTATTTCTTGATCGTTTTCCTTTTATTTCTTTATTTATTTATACCTTACTTCTGAAAAAAATGATAATAGATAGATAGAAAAAAAAAATGCATATATGTAAATGTCCATATATA
>NC_051413.1:9506942-9507066 GCF_015228065.2 Penaeus monodon
CGTTTTTCCTCGATAGGAAACTGGAATATATACGGTTTTATTTAAATTCGGCAGATGTGCTTCGGTTTCCCAGCCAATTACGCAACTGAATACCCATTGCCGCATTATCTCCAAGAACGAACGC
>NC_051413.1:9507652-9508998 GCF_015228065.2 Penaeus monodon
ACTTTTCTATTCACACCCCTACTACCCTAAGCTCTTTCCTTCTCTCTTCTCATTTCTTCCCCTCGTTATCTCTTATCTTATTCCCTCTCTTCCTACTTCCTTCTTCCTTCCTACTGTGTCCCCTCTGCCCTTTCTCATACATCTTTCTTTCCCTCTTTCTTTCACCTCTTCCTTCTGCCCCTCACTCTCTCCTTCCTTCTGCATGCCCTTTTTCCTATCTTTCTTTTCTCTTTTCCTTCCTTTCTCTCTCTTCTTCCAACTCTTTCTCGCCTCCTATCTCCTCCCTTTACGCTATTTTCTCCTTCCTCCCTTTCTCCTTCCATCCCTCGCTCAGATCTTTCCTCTATCCTTCACACTCTCCTTTCTCTTCACCCTTTCATTCCCCTCCTTCTCTCTCTCCCTCCCTCTCATCCTACCCTGAATGCTCTCTTCCCCTCTCCCTCCTTCCTTCCCTCTCTTCTCCCTCTCCTCCCTTCTACTCTCCGTACCCTCTCTCTCCCTTCTTCTTCCTCTCCGCCACTTACTCTCCCTCCCTTCCATCTTTCATTCTATACTCCCACTCTCCCCTCCTACTTTCCCATCCTCTTCTCTCTTTGTATCCCCTTTTCTCCCCTTCTTCCCTCTCCCCAATTCCTCTCTCTCCCACTCTACCTCCTTCCCATCTCCACTCTTTCCTTCCTCTTCCCCTCTCCTTTCCTTTCCTCCCAGTCTATCCTTTTTCTAGCCTCCTCTCCCATCCTTCCCTCTCTACCCTTCTTCTCCCCTCCTTCCATTCCCACCCTATCCTACCTTCTTCCCCTCTCCTTCCTTCGCACCCTCCCCTCTTCCTCTCGTATCCATCCTTCTCTCTCTTCTCCCCTTCTTCCCTCTCTCCGCATTTATTCCTCCCTTCCTCCCTCCTTTCCCCTCCTATCCCTTCTTTCCTCCCTCCTCTCTCCTCTTACCCCTCCCTTCCTCTCCTTCCCATCCTATCCTATCTTGTCCCCCTCTCCCCTCCTTCATTTTCACCCTACCTTCAACCCCACCTTCTCTCCTTCCCCCTTACCCTACTCTCCTCCTCCTCCTCCTCCTCTCGCCACCTCCTCTCCCTCTCTATCTTCACCCCCCTCCTCCCACCCTTCTCCTACCCCCCCTCCTCCCACCCTACCTTCCCTCCGACCCTATCTTCTTCCCCTTTCTCCCTCCCCACCCCCTCCACCCCCTCCCAGCTCAGGATCAGAGTGCTGACGTGAGCTAATGATGGAGATAAACAAATTAGGCTGGTTACTGACAACATGCTGAAGGACGAGGAGTCGGTCGACCCCGTTATATGGACCGTCTTCAAACGTTTCGCAAACGTTTTCGGA
>NC_051413.1:9509281-9509384 GCF_015228065.2 Penaeus monodon
TATCGAAAACCAAAGAGAGATAAAGACTATCTTGAAGCATCTTTTAGTCCTGTTACGTAATGTGGCAGACGTTTTTTTTTTTTTTTTATCGTCCGCCACCGTA
>NC_051413.1:9510084-9510221 GCF_015228065.2 Penaeus monodon
CTAGCAGACAAACACAATATCAAGAGGTCGATCAGACGCAACGCAACGGGAAAATATACTAGTTGGCAACCTTTGCCTCCCTCTACCCCCCCCCCCTCGTCCAACGTAAGGGAATATCACACCGCCATAATAAAGAG
>NC_051413.1:9510647-9510830 GCF_015228065.2 Penaeus monodon
AAAACGCCCATTAATTGTTGCTATCAAGAAGAGATGTAAAGGTAATGTAATTTGCCTCCCCCCCCTAACCCCCACCCCCCGAAGGCAAGACAAGCTCTAAGTGACAATTACCGACGCCGAAAACTGCTCCCGTTCTTAAGTTAACGATGCCCTTCCTTGGGAGATCGACCGACGGGCCGACGG
>NC_051413.1:9512546-9513355 GCF_015228065.2 Penaeus monodon
GGAGGGAAAGGGAGAAAGGGAAGAGGGAAGGGGGTGGGGAAAAGAGGGGGGAAGTGAAGGGGGTAAGGGGGTGGGAAGAGGAGAGAAAAGAGGAAGAAAAGGTGGGAAATGGAGGAGGAAAGGGATGAGGAGGGGGAAGGAAGGAGGGAAGAGGAGACAGAAGGGAAAGAGGAGAGGGAGAAAGGGAAGAAGAGGGGAAAGGAGAGAACGACGGGAGGAGGGGAAAGTAAAAGTGAGCTGGAGGGAGGGGAAGGAACAGAGGGAAGAAGAGGAGAGGAAGAAGAGAGAGGGGAAATGGGGGGAAAGGAGTAGGGAAGAGGAGGAAAGAGGGAAGGAGAAGGAAGATAGGGAGGAGGGAAAGCTAAGAGATGAGAGATGGGGAGAAGGACGGGGGAACAAGAGAAAAGTGAGGGGAGAGAGGAGAGGGGGGAGCGGGGTATGAACAGATGGGGGGGTGGGGGTTAGTGGGGTGACGCAGGGTGTGACACAGCGGTGCCTCATTACAGGGCAAACAAAGCGACAATGAGGGGAGGGAGAGGTGGGGAGGGAAGAGGGTGACAGGGGGGGGGGAGAGGGGAAGGGATAGTGAGAGAAAGAGGGATAGGAGGAGGAGGGAGGGAGGGGGCGATAAAGTGGGGGAGAGTATCACGTTAGGACGAGGGAAGAGGAGGGGAGGGGAGAGGAGGGAGGGAAGGGGAGGGGAAGGGAGGGGAGGGGAGGGGAAGGAGAGGATAAGCATCAGGGGTATAAGCTGCGTGAGGCTTAGGTCAGCGGACGCAGTCTAAGGAGGGGAGAGGAGGGGAGGCAGA
>NC_051413.1:9513787-9513879 GCF_015228065.2 Penaeus monodon
AGACAGCCGAGGGAAACCATGAAAGTCCCGCCAAACTTGAGAGACTTGTGTCCCGCTGCGTGAATCGGTAATTCTCTCTCGATGATTCCTGG
>NC_051413.1:9514298-9514734 GCF_015228065.2 Penaeus monodon
GTTTTATTCCTTCCCTTTTTTCTTTCTCTCCACCTTTTCTTTAACCCCCTCCCCCTTTCCTTCTGTTCCCTTGTCTTCTCTTCTTTTTGCCTTTTCTTTTCATCATTTTCCACCTCGTTAATATTTCCTCTCCCTGATCACCTTTCTTTCATCATTTCTTTTCATTTTTCTCTTCTTTTCTCTTTCTACTTTCTCTCTTCCACCTCTTCGCCCTTTCTTTCCCCGCTTTTTTTCCTCGTTTCTTCTTTCTTTTCCTCCTTTTTTCCCCTTTGGTTTTTTGTTTTTTGTTTTTTTTTTCTTTTCCCCTTTTTTTTTGTTTGTTTATTTTTTTTTTTTTTTTTGTAAATTTTCTAGTAGATGTTCTTGTTTTTATTCCGGGGGGGGCTCAATTCCTCCCCTTTCACCCGCTCTCTACATCAACCCTGTTTTTCTGGGG
>NC_051413.1:9514784-9515181 GCF_015228065.2 Penaeus monodon
CCAACTCCTTTTTTTTCCCAAAAACCTCCAAAAAATAATTTTCTTTTCTCTTAACCTTTAAAATTCTCGCCCCCCCTCTTCTCTTTTGCCTTTGTCTTTTCACTTTTTTCTCCGAGCTTTTGTCTGTCCTTCCCCCCCCTTTTCTAACTTCCTTTTTTATCTTCATTCCTCTCTTTTTTTGGGGTTTCGTTCAATCTGTCTTTTTTATTCTTTTGACCTTTTTCTCCCTTTCTTTTTTTCTATTTTTCTTTTTTTGTTTTTTATATGTTTTTTTATGTTTAAGTCTTTCTCTTCAATTTATGTTTTTTATTTGTTTTTTTTTTTTTTTCTCCCCCCCTTCTTTGTTTCCTTTTTTTTTCCTTTTCTCTTTTCCTGCTTCTTTTAAATGGAGGGTTCT
>NC_051413.1:9515406-9515508 GCF_015228065.2 Penaeus monodon
TGTGTATGACATAGAGAGCAAAAAAAAAAAAAAAAAAAAAAAAAAAAAATATATAACCAAACATAACCATTAATAAATTTTTCACGCAAAAGAAACGCGTCC
>NC_051413.1:9515618-9515829 GCF_015228065.2 Penaeus monodon
GCCACAACACGATAAACGTTCTCTTAAATTAAGCAGTTTGTAAACGTATTGATCACGTTATCACAGAGCTAATTTGTACTAGATGCAACTTCCACACTCATTAATTCTAACTTTGAAAGGCTTTTAATTATTTCATTCCTCAGGAATTGTTTTGTGAAAGAGGTTTCAGTGAACGAGGGTATGTCTTTGATAAATGCATATGAGATATGAC
>NC_051413.1:9516014-9516092 GCF_015228065.2 Penaeus monodon
AAAGTGTATATTTGTGTATCTATGAGTTTGTTGATAAAAATGTGATTCATAAACATGCGTTTCTTTAGTGATAATCTT
>NC_051413.1:9516869-9516964 GCF_015228065.2 Penaeus monodon
GGGATGATTTGGGTTATTACACTCCCGGAGAACGATCAGTATCCGAAATTGATTGACAAGTCACAAGGCTCTCGTAGTTTTAACCCCCTGGGACC
>NC_051413.1:9517033-9517627 GCF_015228065.2 Penaeus monodon
TTCGTTCGTTCTCTCTTTTTTCTGCTCTTTCGTGTTCCGTGTTTCCCTTTCTCTATTTCCTGTTTCGTTTGTTATTGTTTCTCCTCTGTTATTCGCGTTATTCATCTCTCCATATTTACTCTTCCTTCTCCTATCCTCCTCCTTTCTCTTTCCCCTGCACCTTCTCCTCCTCCTCCTCCCTTTCTTTCCCCTTCCTCCATCTCTTCTTCCTCACTTTCTGTCCTCCTGCTTCTTCTCCTCCCTCCTTTCCCCTCCCCTTCCTCCTCTTCTTCCTCCCCCCCTTCCTCCTCCTCCTCTTCTCCGTCCTTCTCCCTTCCTTTCCCCCTTTTCCTCCCCTCCCCCCTCCTCTCCTCCTCTTCTACTCTCCCCCTTTGTCTCCCCTCGCGTATAAAGTACTCCCCTACACCCTCACCCTTTTTCCCCTCTCTTCCCCTCTCCTCCCTTCGCTTGTTAGGTTAAATACTGCCTAAATGTATGGAGAAATAGAATGACGAAAATTGAAGATATGAAATAAAGGGAAGAAAATAAGGGAAAAAAACAAAAGAAATTAATAAAGTTGTGATAAAAAATATTTCATACGTGTCATAAAGGCTT
>NC_051413.1:9517958-9518143 GCF_015228065.2 Penaeus monodon
CTAATTGGATAAGGAATAGAGAGAGGAAAGATGAGAAGAGGGGGAAATAACAATAGAGATGAAGGATGTGGAGAAGTGGAATGTAAAGAGGAGGATAGGATATGAGGAGGGTGTGGGTTGTGGGGGGTAGAAGTTTCTTTAATACTAATATATAGACTTTGTTACCCTTTTTGTGTTTGCTTGTT
>NC_051413.1:9518504-9518675 GCF_015228065.2 Penaeus monodon
CCTTCCACGTCTCCCTACTCGCTAAGTATCACAAATTCCTTCCCCTCGAAAGAGAGAAATCGAAGGAGAAAGAAAAGATTTTTAACAAGGTTTACAAAAGAAATATCATCAGCTGTGAAACTCGGCTCTGCAATTTGTCTTCTTCGCTTCCCTGCCTTGTACTTCCCTTTC
>NC_051413.1:9519195-9519406 GCF_015228065.2 Penaeus monodon
TATATATAAATATAGCCTCTCTCTTAACGCGATGGTTAGAAAAATGGTCAAGTTGTCGCCCGGAGTTGTCCAGGCGGGGCCGCGTTGATAATGATGTTAAATAGACTTGGTCATGTTACGCGCCCTCCCACTTATCCGCTGTGGCCCAAACGCGGGAAGCGCGGCTCGGGCCAGTCGGCGCGTAGATGTCTTCGGCGGGATTTTTTGTTCG
>NC_051413.1:9519470-9520260 GCF_015228065.2 Penaeus monodon
AGTTGGGTTATGTATGGGGATGGTGAGGAAAAGCTGGGGTGAAATAGGAGGTTTTGAAGGGATGACGGCGGGTGACTTCAGAGTCTGCGAGCTGTAGACTGTAAAGCGGCCGCCTCCAGCCCACGGGCGGTTGCGGGGGCGCGCGTCATTGGTCGGGAGGCGGCGGGGGCGGACGCGTCGTGGTTTCGTGATTGGTCAGGTCGCGGTTTATGAACACGTCGCGCAGTAACACCTCATCCGGCGGACCAATCAGGAGCCGACGCCTCAAACATGTCCACAGCCGCCTCTGGGGAAAGTTTGATTTGGTTACCAGTGGCCGTTTTGCCGGTTCTGTGGATGCGGGGAGACATTTGCACTGGTTTGCTGGAAGTAATTCACCGGTAGTTTGACATGTTTATTGTCCTCCCTCACTGCACGTTGGTTTGTGAAGGAAGCGCAGGTCGCTGGGGGGCCGGGGGGCAGGCAGGGGAAGCGTGGCTAGCGCGCCTCCCTAGATTTTGATGATTAAAGGCTTTTATTTCCCTCCAGATTGCATGCAACCCGGGCTCGGTGGTGGCGGGGAGGCGGCGGCTGCATGACGACCCAGATGGCCGCCGCTGCATGAGTGGTGTTGACAGTTGTTGGGCGGGAGCGCGGCCCTCCGAGACGCCCTCTCCCGTAGCTTGGAGGGCTCGGGAGGCGCTGCCGAGGGCCATGAATCATTCCGGGCGGGCGAGTGGCGGCCGCCCTCTCGCCCGATAGAATTGTATCGATGTTTCGAGATTTAATCGCGGCTGAGGAGTTGGCGTGA
>NC_051413.1:9520311-9521237 GCF_015228065.2 Penaeus monodon
AGGAGCGGCCAGCTGGTGGTGGAGGAGGCCGGGATGCCGCCACACCGCCACCCTATGCACGCCGCCGCTGCCAAAACCGCCTGCTGTTTGCCTTCCCTCCTGCTTATCCTGCCGCTGTTATTTCCGTCGTGGCCTCTCCTGCTTTCCGCCGCGTTCTGGCCTCTTTGGCCCTCGCTGCTGGGTCTGCCGGAGCCCCTATTTATCCTGCTTTGGCCGGGGCTGTCGCTACTGATGGCCAGTTGATGTTTACCCCATTGATGTATTTGCGGCGTTCCTCCTCGCTCCTCTGAGTTGCTGATGTAACGGTTATTGTTATTATTAGCGTTATTGCTGTTCCTGTCATCACTGCGTTAGAATACCTGCGGGCCGGAAAGTATTCTTGCTATTGTTATTACTCCAGGAAGATGTCAATGATGCTGATTTTTTATCGTCACAGTAATGCAGGTAATGAGGTCGTTGTCTATGATGATAATTGTGTAGCTGGAGATACTTCAGAAGATTTCATTCTGTTTGAGTTTTCATCGTTACTGCTCATGCAAGTTTGGCTTTAAGGATACTTTAGTCAACCGTAAGAGGCATTTTCAGCTTATAACTCATACACGTCTCTCCAGCATTCTAACACTATATCATATGACATTGGATATTTGCCGTTTGTGGACTTGCGTATGTAAGTTTGTGTTCGTGGGAAATTGATGAATACAAGGTACATTACCCCTTAGCAACATTGCAGAGCTTCAAGGAATGCAACATTTTTCGGCTTAGATAAGGAATAAAATTGTATACCCTATAATTGTCTTTGATTCATGAAAACCTGATATAATCAAACCTACGGAAGATTATCACTCCCATCCTCGAAAAATATATATATATATTTTTCAGAAAATAGACATACTCCAGCCCAAGATTTTTCATCCACTTCTTTCAAT
>NC_051413.1:9522416-9522638 GCF_015228065.2 Penaeus monodon
GAAGGAAAAAAAAATATCGCGTTTCTTCAATTTACCATCTTGAAGAGCTCGTCTCAATCCCCACAAAGACCTGGACACTTCTCTCCAGGTGACAACTGGCGATGTTCAAATATGTTCCTCATGACTTCGTTTGACCCTCAGAGGGAAAGCGAGGTGCCAGTCTGCAGCCCGGGTCGAGATTGCAAGCGTTGAAGGAGCTTCCTTTCGTGCGACCATCCCACT
>NC_051413.1:9526737-9526987 GCF_015228065.2 Penaeus monodon
TCCTTCCCTCTCTCCATCTCCCCCTTTCCTATTTCCCGCCCCCCTCCCCCCCCTCCTGAGCGTCTATTGCCGTTGATTCTGCAAAACAGACTTAGGTATTACACGGAGCTTGCAACTTGCAACTAGCACGCTGTTCCTGAGCCCAAATGCTATTTGAGTCGGTCTAGTCGAGAGGCAACTTGCAACATGCTCTGTTATCTGTGCAACTGATATCAATTATGGACTTCATTATTATAATGGCCTTTTTAGG
>NC_051413.1:9529584-9529955 GCF_015228065.2 Penaeus monodon
TTAACTGATTTATGGTATTTAAAAGGCCAAAATAATGTTCACCAGAATGCTCCAGATCATGTAAATGTTCATCAGAACATTGTTATTTTGAACAGATCAAACCAGTGTTCATCAGAAATTTCTTGCTTTTGAACAAATCATAAAACCTGCACAAGTAAATCCTTACATACTGATAGTGAGATTACTATAGCTTCACAATTTTCAACTTCAATTATATTTAATAAGGGAAAGAAAGTCCTTGCATTTTAGATGATCAGTATATCGATAAAGAAGCATTATGCTTTTCATATCATTTTTATTATCTATTGAATCATCTTGTCTTCGGTTTGACGATTATTTCAGGATTGTTCTGGCTTTTTAGCTGAAGGATG
>NC_051413.1:9532005-9532758 GCF_015228065.2 Penaeus monodon
CTCCCTCTCTCGCCTCCCCTCCCTTCCTTCCTTACTCCCTCTTTCCCTCCCTCTCTCGTCTCCTCCCCCTTTCCCTCTCTCTTTCTCTCCCTCTCTCGTCACCTCTCTCTCTCTCGTCTCCTCACCCTTTCTCTCCCTCTCTCGTCTCCTCTCCCTCCCTCTCCCGCTCTCGTCTCCTCTCCCTTCCTCCCTCTCCCTTTCTCTCCCTCTCTCGTCTCCTCTCCCCCCTTCCTCTCCCTCTCTCGTCTCCTCTCCTTCCTTCCTCTCCCTCTCTCGTCTCCTCTCCCTTCCTTCCTCTCCCTCTCTCGTCTCTCTTCCTTCCTTCCTCTCCTCTCTCGTCTCCTCTCCTTCCTTCCTCTCCCTCTCTCGTCTCCTCTCCCTTCCTTCCTCTCCCTCTCTCGTCTCCTCTCCTTCCTTCCTCTCCCTCTCTCGTCTCCTCTCCCTCCCTTCCTCTCCCTCCCTCGTCTCCTCTCCCTCCCTTCCTCTCCCTGCGCACTTCACTCCCTTAGCTTTACCAGGGAAGGAGACACGGTCTTTTGATCCTCTTGGCCTGTGTGGGGGGAGGGGGATGAGTAAGGGTAAGGGGGGCGCTGAATGCTGCTGTGACCTGCAGGATACGTGAGACCAAGCAAGTCTTATCTGTGTGTAAGTAAGTGTTAGAGGGGGAGGGAGGGCAAGGTTGTGTGTAGGTATGTGCGTATGTGTGCGTAAGGGGAGGGAAGGAAGTAGGGAGAGGGAAGGGGGGGGGAAGGG
>NC_051413.1:9532996-9533284 GCF_015228065.2 Penaeus monodon
ACGAGTCACGGTATATCAATTTTCGTCCCTGCAGTGTACGTGGACATAGGCGTACACAAGATATGCGTGGGCATGTGTGTGCAACGGGATGCCTAGCCGTCCCTCTGTCACAGCTTCGGGCAAAAGCAATGTTGTTACGGGTAATTTCATTGATGTTGGTGAATGTGATCCATCTATGCACTTCTGTCCTCCGCGCTTCTCTCTTTCTCATCCTCATCTTACCTCTCCTATGTCTTTTTTCTTTTGGGTTTTCTTTTTATTTCTTCATTGTCTTTCGCTCCTTGTTCT
>NC_051413.1:9533361-9534194 GCF_015228065.2 Penaeus monodon
TGTTGCTTCTCAGTTTCTTGTTTTTTTCCTCTTCCTTTACTCCATTCGTTGTCTTTTCATTTCCTTCCGTTATCTTTCTCACATATCTACTCTTATAATTGCTCTTTCATTATTTCTTCTCTTTCCTTATCCCCTCTTTTATCTTTGTCTCCCTTTCCTTCCTTCTCGTCGTTCCATTGTCAGTTCGTCAACTTCTTAAAATACCTTTTACATGCTTTTAATAAACATTAACATACCATTCAAGGTTACACTGAATTACAAACATTTGAGACTAGACTCCTTTTTTGATATCTATAAAAAACTGAAACACAAATGAAATACAGAATGCCAAGAAATGTCCTAATCATATGCAAAGAGTAATATGCCAATATATTATGTGATGTACTATGTGCTCACCAACACCTAACATTTTCTCGACAATTAACATAAAATGACCGTTCTAAACACTAACATTCAAAACAGCAGATAAACACGAATAGGAATACTAAGTTTATTGTATATAATAACGTTCAGATACCCCTTTCCTCCCTAAATGAAACTGAAACACGTAACTCTTTGCTTCCCTAAATAAAGCTAAAGGTAAGTCCTCCTGCTAAAATGAAACTGAAAGGGAATTTCACGTCTTTTACCAACAATCTGACCGCATTTCACTTAATGAAAAAAAAAAAAAACGTAAATGATAACAAATTTGTACCTACTTTATGTAAACATTCAGAGTTTCATTTCATCACATAACGAAAGTTAAACACACTTAGTAGAACAAACTATATCTTCTCTCTATACTAAACACTCAAATCATACATCACTCAGTGAAACACAATGAACAGTCGACG
>NC_051413.1:9534443-9534534 GCF_015228065.2 Penaeus monodon
ATTCACACATTTTTTGTATAGGAACACCCTGTAACGTAACCTGAAACGCAAGTACAATATTAACACAACACATAACACACTCTCCACGTCC
>NC_051413.1:9534569-9534661 GCF_015228065.2 Penaeus monodon
GCCCCAAGTAACAACATGTCTCTAAGTTCGACATTAATACACAAGCTTCCCATTGCATCCTCGAATGAAACTTGAAACGATTGCAATGAGAC
>NC_051413.1:9534994-9535145 GCF_015228065.2 Penaeus monodon
TCTTTATTAGAGCGAAAGCAAAGCTTCACTCATTCCCCTTTTGTTCTTTCCCTTCAGCCCAAGATCAGCTGTTCCCTCGACGGTCCAAAACTTAATTAATACACTCAGTGGATGACACTCTCGTAGCTAATCATGTAGGCTGTGATTAGCT
>NC_051413.1:9535546-9535721 GCF_015228065.2 Penaeus monodon
CTGCTGGCCAACCTCTGTCCGAACGCGTGTGTTTTAATCATTGAATCTCGGAGCCTCTCGAGTATCTGTTATGACTAGCTCTTCTGTTTTCCTTTTTTTTTTCCCTTTTTATCTCACTCGGTGCGTCCTTTGCGGGGGAGGGGGGGGGGGGTGAGGACTGCTGGAGGGCGTCCGG
>NC_051413.1:9535747-9535927 GCF_015228065.2 Penaeus monodon
GGAAGGTGACAGGTTGTGGTGGACGTGTTAGAACGCATCAAAAACTAAAAAAAATGTAAAGAAAAAAAATGAAGAGGACTTTCTTTCGGTGTTTTTGATTATGTGGAGGGAGGGGGGGTATAAATGATTGGTTAAATATAAACACAAATGACAGTTACTTTTACCTGATGGCACTGAACG
>NC_051413.1:9536063-9536182 GCF_015228065.2 Penaeus monodon
CACATATAGGGTCTATATCATAATTAGATTCCCATATTATGAATAAAAGGACGTGAAGAAAAAATTCTTACTACAGTCCAAAATAATAATAGAAAAAAAGTCAACACACTCATTTGAAA
>NC_051413.1:9536241-9536486 GCF_015228065.2 Penaeus monodon
AAGGAAAAAACTACATCAGTATTAAAGAAAATTAAGTGAGTAGCTGGCTGTTCATTAATCTACGAGAGATTTGTAAATCATATTAACTCGCCCTAATAATATTTTTGTTATGTGAGAAGATATGAAAACATTACGCGCAAAATTTAACATGGAAAGGGTTAGTAGTGTTGTGAAGTAGAGGGTTATGTTCCTGAGTGCAGCTGTGAGTGTCTGTAGTGTATGATTGTATGTAGGTTTTGTTTGTA
>NC_051413.1:9536790-9536908 GCF_015228065.2 Penaeus monodon
AACCTGAATGCATTAAAACAATCTTAGCCAAACCATCATTTTGTTAAGAGAGACGGAAATACCCCTTTTTCATTCCTCTCTATATGGCAACGCCTCTTAAAGTTAATACCTACTTTAT
>NC_051413.1:9536933-9537074 GCF_015228065.2 Penaeus monodon
TAAATGAGGATAAATTGTAACAAGAAACGACATTAATGAACACGTGACAGAATGGCAAAAGTATATACACTCTCCACCCTACTGTTCACCCTTCCTATCCCTTTACTAGCCACCCTCCCCCCCATACTACATGATTAGTCA
>NC_051413.1:9537231-9537313 GCF_015228065.2 Penaeus monodon
CCTGACTGGATCCTCCTCGCTTTCTCCGTGATATCAGTTCCCTTCCCTCTCCCTTTTTTCTTTCCCTTTAATCGGGCCCCCT
>NC_051413.1:9537398-9537790 GCF_015228065.2 Penaeus monodon
CAACACTCCAACTCCCCCAACACCCCCCCTCTTCACACCCCCAATTCTCTTTCTGACCCCCCCCCCGCTAAGCCCTGTGCCCTTCCACCCCCCCCCACCCACACCATAAACCTGTAACCGTATGCGGTAGGACAGCAGACTCCCACTCCTCCCTCTCCTCCCTCCTCCTCCTGTCTCCCCTCTCCCCACTCCTTCCTCCCCTCTCCCCCCTCCTTCCTCCTCCTCCTTTCCCCTCTCCCCGCTCCTTCCTCCTCCTTCTACCCTCCCCTCTCCCCCCCCCCCCCATTTCCTGAAGTCAGCGGCGGCTGCGGACGAACCACGTGGTAATCGTTGTGGAATCCGGTGTAGAAGAAGGAATTTTTGTATTGAAAAGAAAGTATCTTAGAGATCTT
>NC_051413.1:9537879-9538897 GCF_015228065.2 Penaeus monodon
TAACATCTTAACTTGCAACCTGATTTCATCCACGATTTTGTCATGAAAGAAAAGTTTCTTAAAAATCTGTTATTGATAATATTGTTCTTGTTATCATCCCGAATATCCTTCGTTTTCATCAATCTTATCAAATAGTTTGAGTTAACCACTTTCATCCCGATTTTGGCAAAAACATTTTTTTTTCCTAATCTATTATTACTAAAATCGAATTATTATCATCATGATCGCCCTTTGCCATTATCCTTAATGAAAAAAAAAATTATCCTTTTTCCATCCTCCATATGCTTTATCATATCCTATACGTTTCTCTCCCGTTTTGTGAGAGTGAGTTTAAAAGGACCGACATACGTTTCACTTTCATGTTTATTTTGCAAAAAAAGAAAAGATTAAATTTACCGGAAATAAATCTAGGTTGGTTTGCGCAACATTACTTACGTAGAGATGTTGCACTGTCAAATACTAAATATTGTTAAAGTAAATGAGGTTAAACTTTCATTCTAGTCTGATACATTCTTTGTTATCGTCTTTCCCCTCTTTTCATTCTTCTCTGTTTTCAGTATTCCTCTTCTCCTCTTCGTTGCATTCTTCTCAGTTACGTATTCTTCTTTCCTCTTGTTTCAATTATTCTCTTTATCCTCAGTTATTCTTCTTTCTCTTGTTAGTATTTCTTTTTCTTTCTCTTCTTCTTCCTCCTTTCTTGTCATTTCAGTACTCTTCTTATTCCTCTCTCTTCTTCGTTGTCATTTCATTTCTCTTGTTATCAGTATTCTCTCTTTCTCCTCTTCGTTGTCATTTCTTTGTTATTTCTTCTTTTCCTTAAATTCCTTTATATTTCTCCTTCCTCCCTTCCATATAAGTAATATTAATATTTCACATTCATATTTATAACACAACGTAAGTATTTTGTTTTGCTGCTTGTGCTCAGGTGGAACATTGCATAGGCCTTGCAACAAACAAGTCCTGAAAAGATGAAATAAAGATAGCCTTGCAACAAATGAATCTTAAAAGGCAACGGTGC
>NC_051413.1:9539009-9539679 GCF_015228065.2 Penaeus monodon
ACTTAACAACGAAAATAAACATTATAATATCAATGATTTTTTTTCTTTCTCGTTCTGTTTTTATCATTTTTCTTTCTTCCTCGCTTTCGTCGTCACTGCCTTCGCTTCCCATTTATTTTTATTTTCTCCTTTTCTTCCTGCCTTTCTTCTTCTATTCGTTTCCTTTCTTCGTTCCTTCCCAAGATTATCTTATCTCTCCCTCCTCTTCCCCTCTTTCTTTTGCACATTATTTTTTTTCTTAATATATTCCTCACCATCATCAATCATCTCTTTTTTTTTTCCTTTCTTGCTTCTTCTTCCCTCTCTTTATCTGTTTTTTTTTTTTTCTGAACAATCATTCGTATCTTTCTCATCGTCATATTTTTCTCACTTATTCTATTTAACTTAATTTTTTCTTCTTCTCCTTCTGTAGTCTCATTCTTCTTATCAATCTCTTTATCTTTTATATTTTTCTTCCTTTCCGTCATTCCTTCTCTTTCTTCTTTCTTCTTCCTCCTCTTTCTCCTTATTCTACTTATTAATCTCGTTATTATTCCTATTTTCTTCCATTAAATCATCCCTTATCTCCTTCTCCTCCGTCTTTTTCTTCTTCCTTCTGTCCCTTTCCCTTTCCTCTTTCCTCTTTTCAGCCTTATCATTCATATCTTTCTCTCCCTTACCATGCATCCTT
>NC_051413.1:9539912-9540405 GCF_015228065.2 Penaeus monodon
GCTAGAAACTACCGGCAAAAATAAAGAGAATTTCTCAAAAGTACTATTACCTTTCCTCCGGCGGAGATCCTGAGATAAAGAGTGTCCTGTGTCATAAACACGCAAGAAACTGTAGCTGTCTCTGCGTTGAAATGCCTAAGAGTGTGTGCAAAGGAGGAGGGAGTTTCGCTGTGTATAAGGAGTGTGTGGTAGAAAGCCATGAGTGTGTTGGTGGTTTTTGTTGGTGTGGAGGGACGATTTAATGGAAGAGAATATAGATAATAACATGATTTGTAAGTAGAATAAGGAGAAAGAGGGGGAGGAAGAAAGAGGAAAGAGAAGGAATGACTGAAGGGATGAAAAATATGAAAGTTAAGGAGATTGATAAGAAGAATGCGGCTACAGAAGGAGAAGGAGAAAGAATTAAAATAAGTAGAATAAGAATGAGAAAAAATATGATGATGAAAATACGAATGATAGGAAGATTGATATGGAAAATGCAGATAAAGAGGGG
>NC_051413.1:9540970-9541494 GCF_015228065.2 Penaeus monodon
CTGGCTTCTACTGGGCATTCTTAGCACGAGTCTCGTCTGACCTCAAAACACCATAAAGTCTAAACCGAAAAATATTGGCCACGTCGTCACTATATAGGGAGGGGGGTAAGGGAAGAGGGGGAGGGGATAGAGAAAGAAGGGGGAGGTAGTAGGGGGGAGGTAAGGCAGAGGGGGAGGGGGTAAGGGAGAGAGGAGGAGGGGGTAATGGTAGAGAGGGGGAAGGGGAGGTAGTAGGGGGGAGGAGGTAAGGTAGTGGGGTAGGGGAGGTAGTAGGGGGGAGGAGGTAAGGGAGAGGGGGAGGAGGTAAGAGAGAGGGGGAGGTAAGGTAGGGAGTTTAAGCAGAGGGGTGAGGGGTAGGGAGATAGGAGGAGTAAGGGAAGGGGAAGGGATAGTAGGGGGGAGTAGGCAGGGGGAGGGGTAAGGAAGTGGAGGGGGTAGGTGATGGGAAGAGGAGGTATGTTCAAGGGATGGGGGAGGGAGAGGGAGGGTGGTAAAGGTAGAGAGGGGGAAGGGAGGTTTTCCGA
>NC_051413.1:9541594-9541915 GCF_015228065.2 Penaeus monodon
AAGGGCCCTACGACCTAACTCATACCCAGATTTAGCCAGGCTGCGGTCAAGCCCCGGCATGGGGACTCAAGGCAGAGACCCAACCGAGGGGCCAGAGATACATACATCTGCGTCTGGCCAGGGGGGGGGGTCGAAGGGGTGGTAGGGGGGGGAGAGGTATGCCACCCTCGCCCTCTCGTCATCTCGCTCGCTCTCCTGGGGACTTGTGGGTGGGAGGAGGGGGAGAGAAGGGGGAGGGGGTATGTTGGAAGTTAATATATATAGATTGAGTGATTGAGAATTTGACAGACTCAGTTCCAGACCAGCTGAGAGATAACTACA
>NC_051413.1:9542234-9542535 GCF_015228065.2 Penaeus monodon
TAGTTTCTTTTTTTATCCATCCATTTACATTTACAAACAAACCAATAAATAAAGTAAATACAACACACCTAATGTTTAACAAAGAAAGAAAATAAGGCAAAATCCACATACATTATTTTTATTGTAATAGGAAATACAAGGACATAAATTGTGATACAATTTCGAATTGGAAAAATAATCAAATATCGCCGTTAATCTCATGATAAGAAAATTGCTGATTTCTTATGTACAATTAGGGAAAATCAGATTTAAGAAATGAAAATTAGTACAGAAAATCATTGTACAGAAAATCAAGTTTTAT
>NC_051413.1:9542577-9542968 GCF_015228065.2 Penaeus monodon
TTACACCACGCGAAGAACAGATAACCATCTCGCATAATACAAATAATCCGAGTACAAATCCGAAGCTGTTTTGAAACACATAAAAATAAGAAATCCGATCCTCCGTTTTCTTTTCGCTTCGGGTCGAGGGACAAACTATTCCACTTTGTCTTTTACTCTAATGACCCGCGATTAGTGAGACGAGGGAGAGAGGGAGGGGGGTTTTTGGGGGGGGAAGGAGGGGTTGGGGGAGAAGGGAGAAGGTGAGGTATCTTTTGGTGTTAAGGGTTGAGAGGGGAGGCTTCGCATTAAGGGTGAGGAAGGGTTTTTGGGGTGAAGACAAAGGGTGGTGTTTGGGAAATTGTTGTAAAAAAACAGTGTGGATGGATTTCGACACTGATGGGGAAAAATG
>NC_051413.1:9543164-9543297 GCF_015228065.2 Penaeus monodon
TTTTTTTTCATTTCATCCCCCTTTTTCCATCTACGTCTTTTCTTCCTTTCCCCTCGCCTTATTTTATTCCCCCAAAACAACACCTTAAAGACATTCTGACACAACCATACCCCCCAAACCTTTTATCTAAGGT
>NC_051413.1:9543362-9543565 GCF_015228065.2 Penaeus monodon
AAAAGCCCTTTGGTATAAATGGTCACAATTTCACACAACCTTTCCGAAGCATGGGTTCAATCTGCCTCTTCTCTCTTTTTTTGTCTTCTTTTTTTCTGTTTCTGTAATTTTGTCTTTGTCCTCTCTGTTCTATCGTAGCCTGTCTCTGTTTTTACAGTTGTCTGGGTTTCTGTCTATCTCGTCTGCGTCGTCGTCTGTCTCCC
>NC_051413.1:9543635-9543925 GCF_015228065.2 Penaeus monodon
CCTCCGTCTTCAGGCTTTTTTGTGTTTTTACTTTGTTTGTACGGTGTGTGGGGGCGTCATGTAATAAAAAGGGGAAAGGGAAAAATGGACTTTAAAGGGTGAAAAAAAAATTTTTTTTCCGAAATAACTCGATATATATTTTTGTACACCTTTATCCAAAAAAAGGGAAAAAAAAAAATAAGGGTAGTGTACCTACTACGAAAAACGAACACTATACAACACAGTGCTCACATTATAAGAAAATGAAAAATGATCTAGACTGAGCTGATTTAATGTGCCTTTTAGTTTTT
>NC_051413.1:9543945-9544149 GCF_015228065.2 Penaeus monodon
TTTTCCCCTGCTATAGTTCTTTTAAAAATTTCCCGGAAAATGCCTACAAAGTTGCAAAATTTTGTGCATATTATTTATTTTTTTAGAAGTTATGAAACATTTTATACGGGGGGGAATCCACAAGGCGCAAAAGATGGGGGGTTTAAATTTCCCTAATCCCAAAAGAAATTGTTAAAAAAAAAAACGGGAATTTTTTGGGAAGGA
>NC_051413.1:9544464-9544777 GCF_015228065.2 Penaeus monodon
CCCGGACAGACTTTCACCCGGGCAGATGAGCTGAGAGTTAAAGGATAACAAATATCAGATAACAGATATCAAAACACACACACATGAAAGAAAACAATAACAACAACAAAAAACACAAATTAAAACCCCAAATTTTAAAATAAAAAAAATAATCTAATATATAGATATTACCTCAATAAATAATCAAATAAATAAAAAAAAATAGACAAACAAAGTAAATTCATGAATAAATAAAATTAAACCAAAATCGAATATCAAAACACACATACGGAATACAAAGACAAATAAATACAAAAAATATCCCATGATATTT
>NC_051413.1:9544858-9545720 GCF_015228065.2 Penaeus monodon
CATAACCAAAATTAAGCAATATCTTATAAGGAAAAAATAATTTGTTTTTAATACTGTTAACATATCAGAAACACTCAACACATACATATATCATAACAAAAACCAAAATACCAACAAACAAACAAACAAACGCATCAAAACAAAACAAAATGAAAAGAAAACACAAACGTAAACAAAAAATAGACTCAAAGAACAAACACACACACGCATGAAAACTAAAACAAAAGGGGAAAAACACAGACAGGCACACATTCATATTCGTATAAAACACACACAAACACAGACACAAAACAGACACACAATACAAAGAGCAACACGCACACAAACACATACATATAAAAAAAAACCAAAAAACAGACATAAAAAAAGACACATAACAAACCACCCCTCACATAAATCAAAAAACAAAAGAAACGACACACAAAAACAAAAAACACTCAGAACTACACAAAGAAAAAACACAAAAAAAAACAGACACAATAAAAAAAAAAGTACACAAAAAGACACGAAAAAAACACACAGGGTAAACAAACGGACACAACACACCCAAAAAATACCCCAAAAAAGACCACAAAAAACTACGTATATCCCAAAACCCCAAAAACACACACACACCAAAAACAATCCTAAAAAAACACAAAACATACCACAAAAGGGAAAAACCCCATACAAACATACCCATAAAAAAAACAAAAACAAACACCACACAAACACATACTAAAAAACCAAAAAAACCCCACAAAACAAACAAAAAACACGCACCAAACACACAAAGAAGCCCTTTGACAAAAATAAGGAGAGGAAGACCTGCAAGGGTCCTTATAAACACCCGAGGCCTGACCCAAAGACCGCGCTTCCCTTT
>NC_051413.1:9545744-9545887 GCF_015228065.2 Penaeus monodon
AAAACCCACCCACCTACCATATACCCTCACTTTTGCCCTCCCTACCCGATACCCCTCGCATCCAAAATATATCCCCCCTCTTATACCCCCACATCCCCAGTGTCTTGAATCCCTTTCCCTACTCCTTCAACCCACACTATACC
>NC_051413.1:9545929-9546141 GCF_015228065.2 Penaeus monodon
TCCATACCCCCCCTTTTTCCCGCCTCAAGCTAAGGAAGGGACCCGCCGGCACCGCATCTGAAAACCGCATTTTAGACCGCAAGGAACCGCACGGGACCCACACCAATAAAGTTCTTGCTGCCTTTCGGTGTGGCCTCTATTTTCATTCGGGGTTTTTCTCTCTCTCCTTTTTTTTTTCATGCCTCCTTTATCTCTCTTTTACAGTCTAAAAC
>NC_051413.1:9546543-9547012 GCF_015228065.2 Penaeus monodon
TGGCCACACCGCAAGGCAGCAAGAACTTTATTGGTGTGCGGTCCCGTGCGGTTCCTTGCGGTCTACAATGCGGTTTCAGATGCGGTCGCCGGCGGGTCCCTTCCTTCAGTCTTAGAGGCGGGGTAAAGAGGGGGTATGGAGAGGAGTATAGTGGGGTATTAGAGGGCATTGGAGGAGTATGGACGGTAGTGGGGGTATAGTGTGGGTATGTAGAGGAGTATGGAAGGGATATACGAAGACACTAGGGGATAGTGGGTGGTATAGAGAGGGGGGCATATAGTATGGGATAGCTGAGGGGTATCGGGGTAGTGGAGGGCAAAAGTGAGGGTATATGGTAGGTGGGTAGCGTTTAGGGGGGGGGGGGGGCATGTGGGGATAAGGAAGCGCGGTCGTTGGTCAGGCCTCAGGGTGTTTATAAGACTCCTTGCAGTGTCTTCTCTCTGCCTTACTGTTGTGTCTAAGGCTTCGT
>NC_051413.1:9548447-9548878 GCF_015228065.2 Penaeus monodon
AATTCCAGTTATTTTTTTTAACAATTTCTTTGGAGATTATGTAATTCAAACCTACCATCTTTATGACGCCCTTGTGCGTATTCCCCCATGTATTAAAAATGTTACATCACATCATTCTAAAAAATATATATAATATGCACAGAAATTTAAGCATACTTAGTAGGCATTTTCCGGCAATTTGTAAATGCAAGTATAGCAGGAAACTTTTTTTTTTAAATTAAACTCTAAAAGGCACATTAAATCAGCTCAGTCTAGATCATTTATCATTTTCATTATAATGTGAGCACTGTGTTGTATAGTGTTCGTTATTTCGTATGTAGGCTACTACTACCATTAATTTTTTTTCTCTTTTTTTAGGATAACTGGTGTACAAAAATATCATATCGAGTTATTTCTGGAAGATAAACTTTTTTTTACACTCTTTAAAGTCC
>NC_051413.1:9549199-9549397 GCF_015228065.2 Penaeus monodon
AGATTGAACCCATGCTTCAGGAAAGGTTAGTGTGAAATTGTGACCATTTATACACAAGGTCTTTGGGTGATGTAGGGGGGGGGGAGGGGGCGCTGTGGTTGAGTCTGTGGTAGAATGAGGGGGAGGAGGGGGTTGGGTGACCTTATGATAAACGGTTGGTGGAGTATGGTTGTGTCAGAATGTCTTAAGGTGTTGGTT
>NC_051413.1:9549648-9550081 GCF_015228065.2 Penaeus monodon
CCATTCACTCTCCCTTTTTCATATCCTTTTCCTCCTCTACATCTCCATTCTTCCCCATCAGTGTCGAAATCCATCCACACTGTTCTTACAACAATTTCCCAAACACCACCCTTTGTCTTCACCCCAAAAACCCTTCCTCACCCTTAATGCGAAGCCTCCCCTCTCAACCCTTAACACCAAAAGATACCTCACCCTTCTCCCCTTCTCCCCCAACCCCTCCTTCCCTCCCCTCAACCCCCTCCCTCTCTCCCTCGTCTCACTAATCGCTGGTCATTAGAGTAAAAGACAAAATGGAATAGTTTGTCCCTCGACCCGAAGCGAAAAGAAAACGGAGGATCGGATTTCTTATTTTTATGTGTTTCAAAACAGCTTCGGATTTGTACTCGGATTATTTGTATTATGCGAGATGGTTATCTGTTCTTCGCGTGGTGTA
>NC_051413.1:9550128-9550374 GCF_015228065.2 Penaeus monodon
TAAAACTTGATTTTCTGTACAATGATTTTCTGTACTAGATTATCATTTTCTTTAATATCTGATTTTCCGTAATTGTACATAAGAAATCAGCAATATTTTCTTATCATGAGATTAACGGCGATATTTGATTATTTTTCCAATTCGAAATTGTATCACAATTTATGTCCTTGTATTTCCTATTACAATAAAAATAATGTATGTGGATTTTGCCTTATTTGCTTTCTTTGTTAAACATCAGGTGTGTTG
>NC_051413.1:9550660-9551011 GCF_015228065.2 Penaeus monodon
TATTATTATTTCATAGTTGACTATGTAGTTCTCTCAGCTGGTCTGGAACTGAGTCTGTCAAATTCTCAATCACTCAATCTATATATATTAACTTCCAACATACCCCCTCCCCTTCTCTCCCCCTCCTCCCACCCACAAGTCCCCAGGAGAGCGAGCGAGATGACGAGAGGGCGAGGGTGGCATACCTCCCCCCCCTACCACCCCTTCGACCCCCCCCCTGGCCAGACGCAGATGTATGTATCTCTGGCCCCTCGGTTGGGTCTCTGCCTTGAGTCCCCATGCCGGGGCTTGACCGCAGCCTCGTGCTAAATCTTGGGTTATGAGTTTATGGCTCGTCAGGTCCTGTGAGGT
>NC_051413.1:9554390-9554546 GCF_015228065.2 Penaeus monodon
GACACAACAGTCATCTTTTAGGCCCTTTAAGTAGATTAAAAGTTCATTCTTTGTTTCAAAAGTCTTCGTTCCATTTCTCCCTCTCCATTCCTCATCTGCAAATTGTGTGCTCCTCTTTGATTGCTCTTAATTTCATTTATTACCGTACTATAATAT
>NC_051413.1:9554605-9554817 GCF_015228065.2 Penaeus monodon
CCCCATTAATCTGCCTTCCCTTCGCCCCTTTCATCACTTATTTCCAAATTTCCTTTCCCAGATTCCATTCCTGTTTCAGAACTTGTGACCGCAGCTGTACATAAGATATGAGGACGCTTGTTAAGCATTTACAAAGGAGTTGCATTAATTCGCTCTCTTTCATATAATTAATCGTCAGCTTCATAAAACAATTGTGTGGTTTATTACCCTGA
>NC_051413.1:9554891-9554976 GCF_015228065.2 Penaeus monodon
TAATCTAACATCTCTCACTGTCATACATCTCAAGTTGAATAGTTTATGAATGAAGGTTTCGTGATATGTCGATGCGAAAACCGGC
>NC_051413.1:9556677-9556955 GCF_015228065.2 Penaeus monodon
AATATTTGGATAACACCGTAGAAATTAGAACAAAGGATGTCTAAAGGTACAATGATAGTGTAAACGAATGCCACTACAAAGGAAGGAAGACCGTCAAGGCGAGGGTCAAAGAGGGAAGCCACTAATGAACAGAATTTAGACTGCCATATTCTCATGTTGTGGACCCGGAGATGGCCATTTGCTCTCGTGTGTCATGAGTTATTTTCCATGCGTTCATAGCTCCCTACTCTCAATTTATAGGAGCGTTCTCCCCTACTGCCCCCTATCCCCCACTAATA
>NC_051413.1:9557093-9557429 GCF_015228065.2 Penaeus monodon
ACGTAATGCACATATGTTTCTACTGGTTATCATTCCCCTTTTGAGTTTGATTTACGAAGGACACCACGGGGAAACAAACAAATCAAGCCAAAAACAACAGCAACGACATGACAAGATGGAAAGTTCGCATGCATTTGAGATGTGTAAGATGCAATAAATAATTAACAGACTAAACATTTTCCCTCCCCGTTCTCTCACTCGCCGCTGCCCTCCCCTCGCCTACAGCCGCGCAAGAGGGGAGAGTCCCACACCAATATACCTCTCTCTCCCCTTTTTGTAAACTTATTCTCTCCCCTGCCGTATTCCTAACTATATTCCTCCCCTCTTCTGCTAACC
>NC_051413.1:9558000-9559445 GCF_015228065.2 Penaeus monodon
AGTGGCCAAGCGAGCCCTCATCCGCATCACACTGTGGCCTGGGAGGTGGATAGGGAGATGAAATAGAAAGGACAGGGAAGGGGAGTTGAAAATGGATAGAGAAAATGAGGGAGAGGCAAAGAGGTGGTGATGAACAGAGGGGGAGAGGTGGATAGAGAGAATGAGACAGGGAAGGGCGATTGAAAATGAGAGAATAAGAGAGGGATGGAAATGAATAGAGGAAATGAGAAAGGGAAGGGCAATTGAAAATGAGAGAATAAGAGAGGGATGGAGATGAACAGAGAGGGAGGGAGGTGGATAGAGAGAATGAGACAGGGAAGGGGAGTTAAAATGGATAGAAAATGAGGGAGAGATGGAAGTGGATAGAGAAAATGAGGGAGAGATGGAAGTGGATAGAGAAAATGAGACAGGGAAGGGCAACTGAAAATGAAAGAATAAGAGAGGGATGGAGATGAACAGAGAGGGAGAGGTGGATAGGGAGAAGGAAATAGAAAGAAGGAGGGGTGAGGAGAGTTGAAAATGGATAGAGAGAATAAGAGAATGATGAAAAATCTGAATAGATAGGAAGGAGAGATTATGAGACGGGGATAGATAGCTGGAAATAGAAAGGAGAGGGAAGAGGAGATGAAAATAGATAACGAAATAAAGAGAGATAGATGGAGAGAGGGAGATAGCTGGAAGGAAACGGCAGATGGAGACAGAGACAGAAGGAAAGAAGAAAGGGAGAAGTGGGAGAGATAGAGAACAGGAAAGAAGGAGACAGATAGAGAGGTGGATATCAACGGAGAAGAGAAGAGATGGAAACAGGCCGAGAAAAGGAGCGTAGGGAAGAGGTAGACAAAGAGGAGAGAACGATAGAGACAGGCAGAAAGGGAGATGAAAAAGACGCAGAGAAGAAAAGGTGGACGGAAAGAGAGAGAGAAATTGAAAAGAAAGAGGCGGAGAAGTGATTAGAGACAAATGGAGATGGACAGAAAGAAGGTGAGAGAAACATAAGGTGATCGAAGAAAGAGACAGAGGAGAAATGTGGATATGGGAAGAAAGATGGAAACAAATAATTGATAGGAGTGTGAATGAAGAGAAGGAGGAAGAAGAGACGTGAAGAGAAAAAGAGACAGATAAGAGAGATGGAAAGGTGGAGAGAATGAGGGAGAGAAGAGAGGGATAGAGGTAGAAACAAATATATAGACAGAATGGATAGCTAGCTGACGTAGATAGGTGGAGAGAGAGAAAGAAAAGGATAAACAGATAAACAGACAAACAGACAGATACAGATACAAACAGAGGGAGAGAGGAAAGAGAGAGAGAATGGAAGGAAGGGAGACGCTAGAGAGGGAGAAAAGAAGGAAGAGGCTAGAAAGTAAACAAGGAAGGACAGAGAGAGAAAAAAACAGATAACGCAGAAACACAGCTAGGCAAAAAAACACAAAAGCAAGCAAATAACA
>NC_051413.1:9559590-9559706 GCF_015228065.2 Penaeus monodon
CTAGATAGTAAACAAGGACAGACAGAGAGAGAGAAAAGCAGATAACGCAGAAACACAGCCAGGCACAAAAACACCCAAGCAAGCAAATACGAACTGAAGGGAGAGAAATAACAAAA
>NC_051413.1:9559850-9560112 GCF_015228065.2 Penaeus monodon
ATAAATAAACAAATAAACAAAAAACAGACAGACAGATACAGACATAAACAGAGATAGAGAGGAAGGAGAGAGAGGCGAGAAAGGAAGGGAGAGGCTAGAGAGTAAACAAGGAGAAAGAGAGAAAGAGAGAGAGAGAGAGAGAAAAGCAGATAACCCAGAAACACAGCTAGGCACAGAAACACCCAGGCAAGCAAATACGAACTGAAGGGAGGGAAATAGCAAAAAAAAAGAAAAAAAAGTGGGGGGTGGGATATGTGGAGTG
>NC_051413.1:9560172-9560288 GCF_015228065.2 Penaeus monodon
GGGGAGGGAAGGGAAGTGCCGAGGGTAAGGGGCGAAGGCAAAAGGAAAAGGCTGCCTCTAATTTTCAGTCGAACAGTCACGCGAGGGGAGCTGGCGAGTCCTCCCTTCGCCGCGCT
>NC_051413.1:9561468-9561699 GCF_015228065.2 Penaeus monodon
GAGCGAGGCTATGCTATGGACATCTAGGAGGATTTTGCATGGAGGTTTCTGACAGGAAAGAGACAAGAGCTCTTACTATGGCTGTAGACGAGGCACTAGATAACACTATGTAAGAATTCCTTTTTCAATGTTGATATAGGAACGCGGGGGGGAATAAGGGTGGTTTTGGTTTAGCTATAGGGGCGTTTAGAAGCGGTAGTAGACAGAAATAGAAAGTATATACTATGGAAA
>NC_051413.1:9562418-9562826 GCF_015228065.2 Penaeus monodon
TCTTATGAATGTGATTCTTAAACTATAGTTGTAAGAACAGAAACATTAAAGAAGAGATAAACACTTTGCTTTCAAAACAGAATTAGATACATAAAAAATAACGAATTATTTAACTATTTTTTCGTGAAAATACACGAATATCAAGAAACCTGGCGACATTTCAGTAAAAGCAGTAATGCCATCTATCCAGTACAAATTATACGTAAGGATATAATTCCACTGCCTTCATTAGCGAAAAGGACCATGAATAAGAGCCAATGGCCATAGTGCTTGATGTGTGCTTGAGCGAAAGAACCCACTGACGTCTTGAGGTGTGCTTGCGGAAGGAAATGGCGAAGATGGAGTGACTGAACAAGTTACAGACATGTTCGTACGCGTCCCCATAATGTGGGCAGGGGAGGAGTGTGT
>NC_051413.1:9563046-9563121 GCF_015228065.2 Penaeus monodon
ACTACTTATTCAAATGAAATATGGAGGGAAAGATTTACTCAAATATTGGAGAATGATGTTCCATATCATTTTTTA
>NC_051413.1:9563167-9563692 GCF_015228065.2 Penaeus monodon
ACCTTATTTGACCTAGTCCCTTTTAATACTAATTAGAATAAAAAAAAGAAAAAAGATATCCCCAAGACGAAATGAGAGTAAGGAGTAATTTTGTGATTAAACTATATATCGACTGTGAGAGAGAAAGTCATATAGTAAGTTACGTAAATGTGGATTCTGTATTCTTTCTTAGAGACATTTCGATTCAGTTATTGTATTATTTACTATATTATTCATTGCTGTATTATCTATTGTTAGACATGATCACGGGAAAATAAACTAAATCTAATCCAAATATATTTTATACGATTCATCTCCATTATTTTTGCTATCTATTAAGTCTCCTTTTTTTCTATTTTCCTTTTCTTCATTCCAGTATCTGTATATCTTTGTCAGTTTCTGTGTGTGTGTGTGCGTTTTTTTTTATCACACAGCGTTTTAACTTGGAAAAAAAATCGGGATCTATCACAGAAAAAAGTGCGATTGTTATTTTTCTCTTCCTTTGAGATGTAAAAGCAATTACTTTATGTAGGCCACGAACGGAAA
>NC_051413.1:9563766-9564257 GCF_015228065.2 Penaeus monodon
AATTATACTTGAGTATTTTTTAGACCTCTACTTCTGCTTTGACAAAGACAAATCAAGAAGTACAGGAAGAAGATGAAGAAAATCCCCCTCCCCCTTCAAGAAAAAATCTACTGGAAAAAAAAAAAAAAATCCTGCAAGAACTCGATCTCGAAGCATCCATAAGACAAACACGAGCAGCACTTTTTCCTGACATTGATGTCCTCGAATAGAAAAAAAAAATTGTCATAAAAAAGTTACTCAAGATAAGAGATGTTGGATAAAACGAGGCGGGATGTGGCAACAGCAGAAGCGTGGATAATCCAGCGTAAAATCCAATGGAAAAGCCAGATAATCCATTTGGGATTAAGTATAGTAACGCGCGACCATCAAACACAGAGGGAGAGAGAGAAGCGAGAGCGTATGTACAACAGCGACAGAAGCGGCGACCGGCACAGTTTATCCACTTGCATGACACTTTCCAAATGTTGTCGAGATGGATGCCATGTGTTCAT
>NC_051413.1:9564324-9564418 GCF_015228065.2 Penaeus monodon
GAAATCCTCTTTTTGAGTTTGATTGTGAGGATGTTTAGTGAGAGCGAGAAAGGAGGGTGAGGGGAGGGTAATGCTTATTGCTGGTTAACGTGAT
>NC_051413.1:9564752-9564892 GCF_015228065.2 Penaeus monodon
AAAGTAAACACTAAAAGAACGGCCGCCGGCAAGAGCACACAGCTTCTCCGAACACAGACCTCGAAACATCCCCAGCGACACCCCCCCCCCCCTCCCATGACCCCCCGACCCCAGACCCCACCTCGATCCAGCCCCGAAGT
>NC_051413.1:9564949-9565565 GCF_015228065.2 Penaeus monodon
TGTACACTCTCTCCACACTGTACTCTCATACCCCCCCCCTGTCACACTCGAGCACAGTACACCTACCCGTCTACACATACACACACATCCTCAACTCTATTCCTCTCATACATACACTCTATACCTCTATTCATTCAGTATAGAAAAACAAACACGCACACATACACATATATATACTCCCCTTTTCCCCTACCTCTTCCCCACCATACACCCCTCCCCCCTCCAACTTCCTCCCATCACCTTCCCCTTCTCCCCTCTCCCTTCCCCACCTTCCCCTCCCTCATTCTCCCTCACCCTACAACTCCCCCCACCTCTTCTTTCTTCCCCCTATACACCCTTCCCTCACTCTCTCTCCTCCCTACTACTCCCCCCCCTCTTCTTTCTTCCCCACTATACACCCCTCCCTCACTCTCCCTCCCCCCTCCCCCCAACATACAATGACGTAATCCCGACGCAACGACGCTTATGACGTCACAACTAGCGTTTACTGACCGGTCCTCGCTACACCAATAAGGTTGAGTCGACAAGGGAAACACTAAGGGGTAACCGACCTAATATGCATATTATTGCCCTCGGGGAATAGAACATTGCGTAAGGTATTCCTTGCATATCTCTT
>NC_051413.1:9566402-9566513 GCF_015228065.2 Penaeus monodon
ACATTAACTCAGACCGACAATCAATACAAGGGCCCTCAAGGGTGTTGCGTATTAGTGTCGATCTAAGAAACAGCATTCTGTCACCCTTAATTTATGCAAGCTCTTTGATAA
>NC_051413.1:9567374-9567452 GCF_015228065.2 Penaeus monodon
ACTGTATTTGTTCACATTAAACATCTATCGACACAGACGAAGCAAATTCACAAATCCAAAATAAGAGACCTCCCTCCC
>NC_051413.1:9567819-9567972 GCF_015228065.2 Penaeus monodon
CCCCCTTCTCTCATCACGACCCAAACAAGGCAACTATCCGAACGAATCCAAACCCATAAAACAGGCGAATTATCTGGCCAGTTAAAGCCTTCAAGTTTAGAGTGAATTATCGACCGTTTTGCCCCTTTGCACTCTGCAATGTTGCACGGTTGT
>NC_051413.1:9568013-9568119 GCF_015228065.2 Penaeus monodon
GCCGTGACGAAATTGTCGTTACAACTATGCCAAGGAATTGAGTGGGTGTCAAGGCGGAAATGTAAATGACGAAGGAAGAGGGAGTCAGTAGCAGAAACGGTTACAG
>NC_051413.1:9568176-9568263 GCF_015228065.2 Penaeus monodon
GCTTGTTTGTATATGTGTGTGTCTGTGTAAAGCTTGGGATTTATTTTTGTAGCTTCAAAAAAGGATGGAGTCAGTAGCAGAAACCGT
>NC_051413.1:9568469-9568540 GCF_015228065.2 Penaeus monodon
AGTTGAAATGTAATCTTGAACAAAGATGAGTACATTTTAAACAATCATTTGAATGTATATGATGAAAGTCG
>NC_051413.1:9568755-9568996 GCF_015228065.2 Penaeus monodon
CTTCCCCTCTATCTCCTATTTCTGCTACCCTTTTCATCCCACTCGCGCCTCCCCTCTCTCCCCTCTGTGGCTCCCCATTACTGCCAATATTGAGGGAACAGCAACTCTCCGGTTTTAAAGAGGCCGGGGATGTGTTAGCCGTTAGTGCTGTGCTTGATAGCTTGCCTGTTTGGCTCACTGGATTATAAATGGCTCGCTCTTCTCCGCCTCGGATAATGCGTGTGTTCGTCGTGGACGCGGA
>NC_051413.1:9569303-9569384 GCF_015228065.2 Penaeus monodon
GCGGTCGTGGTGTAAGCTGTTTGTTTGTTTGTTTTGCCTATTTCTTATCTAACTATGTGGTTAAAGTCTAGGTAATTTATG
>NC_051413.1:9569491-9569693 GCF_015228065.2 Penaeus monodon
GACGCCGTTTCTTTCTACTATATTCCCGTTTTCCTTTCTCTTCCTCGCTTCCTATATTTATTTCTGTGTCCTTGCCTATACGTACATTTTTTCTCTGTTATAAATACGTCTGTGCTTTATTTATATAGATTTTAAGCTCTTTCTTCTGTCATTTGTGTGACGCCATCTTACTCTCCTGCCTTTGAGTTTGAAGATTGGTGTG
>NC_051413.1:9570236-9570466 GCF_015228065.2 Penaeus monodon
ATCCATGCATACTGTACAAAAAATAATACACAATAAAACCACACTCACTTACAGATAAATACACAGTAAGGAAAACACAAACAAACTCTCTCACACTAAAAAAACAACAACAAAGCCATTCAAACCGCCAATAAGACTAAACTGTCATGCAATATATAAACAGACACATAGCTCTCCATAAACATCATTCACTGTTATTCGGTCATGCAGACGATGTTGCGGAATAACGA
>NC_051413.1:9570613-9570724 GCF_015228065.2 Penaeus monodon
CTGAAGATGATATGGAGTTTTGGGTAAGTGTTTTTGTGTGTTGTCGCTGTGTTGTATTTTGTTGGCTTAGTTGTGTGTTGTGCTAGATTCTAATACTTTAATCTTTTTGTA
>NC_051413.1:9571086-9571162 GCF_015228065.2 Penaeus monodon
TTATTTGTTTAGGGGGGTTAAAGATGAGGATTTCCGTGCTTTGAAATTATATACCATTCATCAGAATCCATTTTTT
>NC_051413.1:9571228-9571626 GCF_015228065.2 Penaeus monodon
TGTCTCCTTCGCACGACTTCCAATACTGCAGTTTGTTCAGTCTATCTATCATAACTTATCTAACAATACCTTTTACATTTTTGCATTTATCTCCACGACAGCTGTTACACATTCAAAATCAGCTGGTTACCACTGCTGCAGGGTCGAAAGACAGCTGGTTGGTCCACAGAAGCTGGAGATTTAAAAGGCAGCTGGTTGATCCAAAGAAGCTGGAGATTTGAAAGGCAGCTGGGTGATCCACAGAAGCTGGAGATTTGAAAGGCAGCTGGTTGGTCCACAGAAGCTGGAGATTTGAAAGGCAGCTGGTTGGTCCACAGAAGCTGGAGATTTGAGAGACATCTGGTTTGTTCGAAAAAGCTGGCGAAGTGAGAGTCACCTGGCAACGTGTGCATGTTTTT
>NC_051413.1:9571653-9571771 GCF_015228065.2 Penaeus monodon
TTCAAGAACAGGTACAGCATGACTGCAGTTGGGAATTATATTCCTGTATCTAAGGGAAATATACCACTGTTTACATAGATAGACACATAAATCGATAAACGGAAGATGTAAATATCAG
>NC_051413.1:9572147-9573047 GCF_015228065.2 Penaeus monodon
CAAATGTACACGCGCATTAAATGAAAAAGTATAGCACGCAGTAATCTCACCCATTTGGTTGATCAATCTTCACAGTTGCTTTCCCAATCCCGTCCACGATTTTTTTTTTTCAAACACGTTTCAAACATGATTCCACAGCTGGAGAGTAAGGGTGTTCAACCTGTCTCGTTCTTTTTGGTTGCTCTGTTGCGAAGTAGGGGCAGGAGAGGGGGGGAGGATGGGAGAACATGGAGGGTAAGAGAGGTGAGGGGAGGGCATGGGGTGAGGGGAAAGGTCAGGGGAGGAGGAGGAGTTGGTGGGGGTAAAAGGGAGGAGGGGGGTGTAAAGGAGGGAGGGGAGTAAGGGATGAGGGGAAGTGCCCGGAGTAGCATGGGGGTTCGATGGGGTGTTGGGGTGGAGGTAAAAGGGGGAGGGTGGAGGACAGGAAGAGAAGCGAGGATAGCTTTGGAGGGGAAGGGGGGAGGGGGACGGGAGGGGAGGGAAGGGAAGAGATGGGGATACCAGGATAAGGGAAGGGGAGAGGGGGCAAGAGGGGAGGGAAGGGAGGAGATGGGGAGACCAGGATGGCTTGGAGGGAAATTGGGGAGAGGGAGAAGGGGAGTTGGGGAAGGGGGCTATGGGGGGAGGGTAAGGCTGAAGAGCTTTAGGTAGACATGAAAGTTATCACTCTGTCTGAATCCTCTTTGACAAATATTCATTGTTGTTGTTGTTACTGTCTTTGTTTCTGCTGGTGGTGGTGCCTTTGCTTGTTTTTGGTTTTTGTTTGGACTTTGTTTCGTTTTATGTTCGTTGTTGCTTTTCGTCTTTTTTTGTGTGTGGGTGTCTTTGTTGTGTTTGTATGGTGGTTTTATTTTCCTTTTACTGAAGGTAAATATAGTATTTTTTTTCTGCACCTTCCGA
>NC_051413.1:9573224-9573805 GCF_015228065.2 Penaeus monodon
CATTTCTATCCCTTTCTCTCTTCCCTATACCAAAGGAAAGTCAGGACCTTCTGTAAATGTTGTCTGTTGCAGAAGACTAATGCACACTGATGCAACAGATTGCTCAACAGCTACAATGCCACAAAGGATGTCTATGTACTTTGCCCTACGACAGTCCACATTAGGAGATGGAATTCACCAGAGGACAGATATCATGCAACGTCTTAAAGTGTTTGTGTTAGCATTATTTAGAAAATGTATAGTTTGAAGTAATACTTATTATTACTATTATTTTCTTTTTTTTGTGTGTGTGTGTGATACTAAGGTTTTGGTTATCATATTTTTCATTAACAGTTTGTAGTAACCCTGATTATTTTTTATCTGTAATGCATAAGATATTCATTATGCTACTTTTTTATTAACAATCAAAAGCAATATTGATTGTCTTTATCAGTAATGCGTACGTTTTTTTACATTCTATTTCCATTAGCGAACAAAGGCTAACATTGATTGTTTTATCAGTAATACGTACGTTTTTTTTATCATTCTACTTTTATTAACAGTCTAAAGCGTCGAAAAAATATATTGATATGCAAGGTTTT
>NC_051413.1:9573946-9574016 GCF_015228065.2 Penaeus monodon
TTTTATAGATAATATGTATTTTTTATGGCTACGTTACCAGATAAACTGAAAACAAAAATCACCTGTACTA
>NC_051413.1:9574377-9574790 GCF_015228065.2 Penaeus monodon
TCCTCCTTCCTCATACATTCCTACTTAATGACAATAATGAAACTAAAATGAAATAGAAATAACCCTTTCAATTCTTCTGTAGCGTTGTCAATGATACTTTTTTTGTTATTTTTACTATAATCGGTGTGTTTGCTATGGCGGTTTATCTTTGACCCTTATAGTTATTAGAGTAGTAAAACTGTGTGTCTGGTTTTCTGTATTGGCAATAGTGTGACCCGTTTTTATCCAGTGCTGGCAACATTGTTGATTCTAATGATTCGGTGCCAGTATTACTGTCTCATAAAAAAAGTAACACTGTCTCTTCTGGCAACACTGTCTTTTCTTTAAAAAGTACTGGTAACACTGCCTCTTCTTTAAAACATACTGGTAACACTGTATCTCCTTTAAATCGTACTGGTAATACTGTGTTTCCG
>NC_051413.1:9574812-9575127 GCF_015228065.2 Penaeus monodon
GACTGGCAACAAGGTATTTCTCTCTTATATTAATGGTAATAATACTTCTCATTTTGGAATTGATAACTGACAACACTGTTACCTTTTTCAATATTATAATTAGTAAATGCCTTTTTTTCTTTCTTTTTTTTATGAACACCTCTTAACCTAAGCTATTAGCGTAATTAATAAGAAATTCCTCATGAGTCATTTTCATGCATTCATTGCGAAAACAAACGATAAAAACCTGCTTCTTCGACAGAACACTAAAACACTGTCTAGGCAAATGTTTTGATATCAAATGAATTACTGTCACACATTTATTTGATCAATTTT
>NC_051413.1:9575755-9576516 GCF_015228065.2 Penaeus monodon
AATGGGGGAACTTATGAGCATTAATGAGGAGGAAAAACACATTTCAGCGCTTGCCAGACCGGGTTCCAGACATTAACTTCGGGTGTTGAAAAAGGCGTCGGAAATTGAGCTTAAGTGACCTCGTGTGTTTGTTGTTTGACCTTGGCTGTGAGAGGGGGAGGGGGTAGAGGTGTCACTTGGGGGAAAAGAGGGAGGGATGGGAAAGGGTTGGGAGTGTGGAAAGGGTTGGGAAAAGGAGAGGGGGGTGGAAATAGGGGTTGAGGAAGGGCTAGGGGTGTGGGGAAAGGGAAAGAGTTGGGGGTTTTAGGGATGGGGTAAGGTAAGGGAAGGTGTGTAGGGGAAATGGAATGAGGTGGGAAGGGGTTGTAGGGAAGAGAAAAGGTTGGGGGTGTAAAGGGAAGGTTGGGGAAGGCTTGTGTAGGAAAGGAGAAAAGATTGGGGATGTGGGGACAGGTTGGGGAAGGGTAGAGGAAGATATGTAGTGGAAATAGAGTGAGTGGGGAGTAGGAGGGGGTATAGGGAAGGGAAAGGCTTAGGGGGATTGTAGGAAGGGGAAAGGGGAAGCGTTGGAGAAGGGGAAAGGATAGGGATGTAAGGGTGAGGAAATCTTGGGGAAACGGAAGGCTTTGGGGGAGTAGGGATGGGGAGGTTAGTGGAAGGGGAAGGACAAGGATAAGGTAGAACTTTCAGAAAGGATAAGAAGGGTGAGTAAGTATCAGGAAGAGTTGGGGAAGGGAAAGGGTGGGAAATAGGAGAAAGTT
>NC_051413.1:9576675-9576811 GCF_015228065.2 Penaeus monodon
AAAAGATGTAAGAGAGAAAAGAGGTTGGGGAAAGAAGAGGAGTGAAGACAAAGAGAGTTGGGGAAGCGACTCACCAAAGGGAGAAGAGGTAGGGGAGAGGGAAGGAGTTAGAAAGGGAGAGAGAGAAGGGCAGGTG
>NC_051413.1:9576874-9577070 GCF_015228065.2 Penaeus monodon
GTTCTAGGTTGCAGGTTTGGGGTTGCAAGAGACATGAAATAGAGGGAGGAGAGGGAGGGAAATGGGTAGAGTGGGGAGGGATGAACACGGCGAGATATTTAAGAAGTTCATTTTTTTTTTCTTATTCTTCTGGATAGAATGGGAGACACAGTGGAAAAGATAATAAAAGGAGACATTGACAAGATGCGACTAGATT
>NC_051413.1:9577358-9577457 GCF_015228065.2 Penaeus monodon
GTTATTGACGTGAGCTTCCAAATTCGTTTCCCTTGTGTTATGATTTTCACAATTCTAGAAAAAAAAAACCTGAGACATTTTAATTTCCCCAAAACTCCA
>NC_051413.1:9577502-9577719 GCF_015228065.2 Penaeus monodon
CTCCCTTTTTTATGGTGAGTGTTGCCATCATCCGGGCCTTCATTTTTTTAAAGTCGGGTTGCCGCCTTGCTCTGAAGTTTAAGCGACTTGCTCTCGGGGGCGTTTTGGCGATCTCGCTCACTTGCTCTCCGCTCAAGCCTGTGGTCTAGCTTGGTTTGTGGAGTTTGTGTGTGGAGGAACCGAATTTTCTGCTGTTATTCACTGTATAGGATTTTTA
>NC_051413.1:9578198-9578399 GCF_015228065.2 Penaeus monodon
GCCAACACCATCCCATTTGCTTGAACACAAAGAAAAACTTCGTACTGTAAAATTACGTTATTTGTTCTGTTCGGATTAATTACAGAATGTATCCGATATATTTGTCTTATTTTTGTATCATATTTTGTTATCCTATTTCTCTTCTGTATTCATCCATACCTTTATTCATTATCGTATGTTCTCATCATTCTATTTTCCTTT
>NC_051413.1:9578447-9578637 GCF_015228065.2 Penaeus monodon
GGTTTATTCACATTATCATGTAAATGAGATAAAAAGAAGCATCTTACGCATTCAACAAAATCATTCCTAATTTCCCTTTTGGGCAGTTTATCTCGTTTATTTCGTTATTCCTTGTTCGGTGACGTCAGTTTGCAATATGCATAATGATAACAGTTACAATTGACTTCAATATTTGGCCTCTCTGATAATA
>NC_051413.1:9578697-9578857 GCF_015228065.2 Penaeus monodon
CACCATTTTCGATTTAGCATTTCCATTACTGGTGTCAGGTATGTTGTTTTAATTGCCTTTCGTTCTCTATCATTAGTGTTATCATCGTCTGTGTTATCATGTTCATATCATTTTCGTTATTGTTGTTTGCAATGTCTCTATTGAGGTTTCATGCTTATCT
>NC_051413.1:9579201-9579696 GCF_015228065.2 Penaeus monodon
CCCCCAAATTTTCCCTCTTTCCCCATGCCTTTAATGCAGCCATAGGTAAACGCCCACAGCAACCAGTGTTAACCCGGCCTACTGACCACCCAGCACGGCCACAATAACCGGAAACATTATCTTCCCCCAAAACCCATTTCACAACAATTCATTAAGCTGATGCCATAAAATACCACAACAATTACTAATACTAGTTACCAGTTACCACTAAGCATCGTATATGGAGCAATCTCATCTGCTTTTTGGAATAACCATGGTTGATTTTTTTTTTTTTTTTGAGGAGGGGGGGGGGGAGGGGTATGGACGAAAAATCTATACATATACGCGGTTTTCGAAACTTGGTTGACTTTACGCTGAAAGGTTTATTTAAAACTGTTGTGACTTCTGTCTATGTATGTATGAATATGGATGTGGCGTAGGTTCGTATAAACTAAAAAGCAAGACATGTAGTTCGCACACGCACACACTCAAAAAAGAAAAGAAGAAGAAAAAAAT
>NC_051413.1:9579941-9581089 GCF_015228065.2 Penaeus monodon
ACGGTGATAACAACAGTGATGATACATTTCATCGTCATCAAAATAACAATAATATCTACCACAGTAAAAACAAAATAAGCACCCCCCTCAAAAAAAAAAAAAAAAAAAAAAAAAAAAAAAAATCAACCATAGAACAGAAAACCAAAACCAAAGAAAACGAAAGGAAACAGAAAAAAATCCTAAAAGAGAACAAAAAATTAATATATATATATCAAACATAAAACAGAAGAAAAAAAAATCTTGAAAAAAAACAACACAGAAAGCGACATACTGAACATAAAAAACAACGAAAAACACCCAAACAAACAAACAAAACAGAAACAAAAAAAACACAGAAATAACAACAAAAACACACACAAAAAAAAAACAATATAACAAACCCAAACACCATAAAACACAAACAAAAACAAACACACGAACAAACACCACCCTACGTTCCAATAACGAAGCACGCCCTCCATCATTCGTTAAACGCAAAGTCTCTCGAAAAGCACTGGTTGCCCGCGCGCCGACAGTCATGTGGTCGGTCTGCGGGAACTATGCTGGCGCTTTCACTCTCTATGTGGTTTTGAGGGCCGGAGCTCTATCGAAATGGCTCTGCTGTTGCTGGATTTGTTTTTGGGGTTTGGGGGAGTGGGTTGAGTGGGTGAATATGGGTGAGTGGGCGAATATGGGTGAGTGGGTGGAAATGGTGGTTGAGTGGGTTAAATATTGGTGGGTTAGTGGGTGAGGGGTTTGTGTAGTATGGATGAGTAGTGAGTGGGTAAGTGTTTGGATGAGTAATTGAATATGGGTGACTGGTTGAATCAATAGCTGTTTGAGTAGTTGACTATGGGTAAGCGGGTGATTTGGTTGCATGAATAGTTAGTTGAATAGTTGGATGACTGGTTGAATGTGGGTGAGTGGTTGACTTGGTAGAATGGCTTGGCTGAACAGTTAGGTTGAGTTTGGATGGATGAGTGGTTGCTTTGGTTAATTCGGACGGTTGGCTGGATAAGATAGTTGATTTGGTTTGGCTGAGTGGTTACATGAGTGATTGGTTGTATGGTTGATTGGAGAAATAGTTGATTGCTGGTTAGTTTGGTTGGGTAGAGGAGGGTAGGTTGATTGTTTGAACTAGTTTGGTTGTTTGGTTGACTGAGAAGGTG
>NC_051413.1:9581646-9581757 GCF_015228065.2 Penaeus monodon
CGCGCGAATGGTAGGCCGCAATGCATACGGGCCAGTGTATAGAGGTTATTGTGAATTAGAATGTTAAATTGGTAATATTCTCTTTTACCATGGCAGCTATTTGCTACCCAC
>NC_051413.1:9582038-9582112 GCF_015228065.2 Penaeus monodon
TCCCTCCTTCCCCCCTTATCGAAGGGAAATTCTAATCTGGAGTATTAAACTATTTTCTGGTGTTAAGTTTCTTC
>NC_051413.1:9582171-9582684 GCF_015228065.2 Penaeus monodon
CTTTGGTAACCAATTCAAAGGATGTTATCTCCTTTGTAATAACATTTCGTTACTGTTTATTCGTTACCATTTTGAGTATTCCACTCCCCAAAAATATTATGAACTGCGTCGCTGGAGTATTTATACAATGACATTATGGTAATAGTACCCATGATGATTATATTTACATATGAGAGTAAGCCAATTGAGTGCTCCAGGGTGTTTAGATAAAAATCAATGACGATTTTATCGACCCTAACAAAGGCTTAATGTATATTGTGATGGTATAGTGACATATGGAGTGATGGTGCCCTGAAGAGGCTTATCCTGCCGCTAATACTTGATACGATGTGTAGCTTCATCGCCAAATACAAATGCATTATGATGATATCGAGAATTCATTTATTTATGTTTTATCATACTGTTTTCTGTTTGCTTGTTGAGAGACAAGAAATGAGGGAATCAAACTCGAGAGAAATATGGAGACAGAAGTAAAATAAGAGAAAAAACTAGATGGATGGATGTAGGGGTGAA
>NC_051413.1:9582843-9583086 GCF_015228065.2 Penaeus monodon
AGGCGGAGAGAAGTGGCAGGAGGCCTGCAACAGAGCGTGCAATATGCTGCACTCTGCACAAACCCCGGCGTGCAACAAAGCCTTTTGCCTGTGGGATAGAACCTTTCATATATTGTTTCAGCCTCCGAACCCTTGTCTCTTTCGGTACGCCTCCCCACCCACGCCAAAACATGCTTTACCCCCGTACCCCCTTACTGTATTAAGAACTCTTTTTAACTCAAATCAAACGAGTAAATTAACACG
>NC_051413.1:9583193-9583382 GCF_015228065.2 Penaeus monodon
TCCTCCGATGTGCTTTAGTTCCGTATCCCGTAGGCAGTGATCAAAATTTCATGTGAACGAAACTTTGTGGAACGCGGCCAATTGCTGGCGCGGCTCCCGTTTACAGCTCGCGTGAGATGCCGCCAGTTCCAAAATTGTTGGTTTTGTTTTATCTCTGTTTATTTATTTTCGTTGATATAGATGTTGCCC
>NC_051413.1:9583551-9583683 GCF_015228065.2 Penaeus monodon
GGGGGGGGGGAGGGCGAAGGAAGGATTTGGGGCCCTTGATATATATCCCACACTCTCTCTCGAAATGGGGTTTTAAAATGACTTTGGGGTGGAATGGGGTGAAAGAAAGAGAGATAGGATAAGAGGAAAGAA
>NC_051413.1:9583774-9583845 GCF_015228065.2 Penaeus monodon
ATGAAACATAACGAGAAAGAAGGAGACAGAGAAACAGAATCACATAAACACAGAGGCAAACAAACAGAACG
>NC_051413.1:9583966-9584323 GCF_015228065.2 Penaeus monodon
AAATGTCCATAAAGAGAGGAATTGATTTAAGCCGAAAAATGAGGCTGGAGTCGGCAATGCGTGTGCAGATTAAGCGGTAGGGACGGGGTCGTGCTCGCATCAATCCATTTTACAATAATTAACAACCCCAGTTCCCTCTGCTTAATATACACGGGTTGGGGAACAGGACACGGGCTTCCAACGCACGCTTTTAAGGTCGACGCCAGTCCGCGTTTCCAAGGGGATTATCGACCCTATTGGCTAGCCGGGAGGGGGTCTTTGTTGCAGTCGCCTGCTCTGTTGACATACCCTTAGGTTCTGTGGAATATGAAGGACTCGGTTTTGCGTTGCGCGCTGCCACTTCGAGTCGCCTTTGAA
>NC_051413.1:9584787-9584966 GCF_015228065.2 Penaeus monodon
AAATAAAGTAAAAAGGGGTTAAAAGACCTGTACTTCTATCGGGGTTATTGTCTAAGTTTTGTGCTGTTTTTTTCAGCTGTTTATTGACCGACAGTCGAGAGACCAAACGAGCGAGAGGGGCTTGTCACGTGATCTCCGAATGAATCTCTCTGTAGGATTTTTTAACTGCATTTTTGGGA
>NC_051413.1:9585023-9585355 GCF_015228065.2 Penaeus monodon
GCTTCCATATGCAAGATGGTGAATTTATTCCTTTTCTTTCTCTTCTTCTCTCTTTTCTCTCCTTCTCTTCTCCTCTCAATTCTCTCCGCCTCCCAACCCAAACCTCTCTTCTCACATCCACACCTTCCCTCTTTTATCTCTCCTTTCTCTCCGATTCCACTTCCCCTTCCCATCCGTTCTTTTATCTCTCCTTTCTCCCTTCTTTCTCTTCCCTCCCTTCTTTCTCTCTCCTCCCCTCCCAGCCCCATTTCTCTTCTCCCTTCCCTCCCCAATCTTTCCTTTTCCTCCCTTCCCCCTTGCTCACCTTCCTTCCATCTCTCACCCCTTCATTC
>NC_051413.1:9585419-9586029 GCF_015228065.2 Penaeus monodon
ATTCACCCTCTAATTTACCTCTCTCTCTCTCCTCCTTCCTCCCCACTCCTTCTCTCTCTTTCTTTATTTCATTTCCCTTCCTCTCACAACCAACACTCCACACTCCCTCCCTATCTCTCGCCTTCCTTCCTCCCTTCACCCCCTACTCCTTTTCTCTCTCTCCGCCCTACCCCTACCTTAAAACTTCCCACCTCCCCAATCCCCTCTCCTCCCAACCCCACCTCCCTTCTCTTGCTCCCTCTCTCCCCTTACCCTCCCCACTCCCCTCTCTCCCCTTACCCTCCCCACTCCCTCTCTCCCCTTACCCTCCCCACTCCCTCTCTCCCCTTACCCTCCCCACTCCCTCTCCCTCTCTCCCCTTACCCTCCCCACTCCCCTCTCCCTCTCTCCCCTTCAGCCTCCATCCCCTCTCCCTCTTTCCCCTTCATCCCCCACTCCCCTCTCCCTCTCTCCCTTTCACCCCCACTCCCCTCTCCCTCTTTACCCTTCCCCTCCCCACTCCCTCCCCATGTTAGCGAGTTGCATTTGTCATTAGCTGATGAATTTTGAAGCGACGACCATCCCCGAGTGATGATAACCTTACGGCCACAACAAGCCAAGTTACAAAAGT
>NC_051413.1:9586165-9586422 GCF_015228065.2 Penaeus monodon
AGGCATTATGGGAAGTTTTTTATTTTATTTTATTTATCATATATTTTTAGGTCTTTATGTAAACCCTTGGTCTTTTTTGTGATTTTTTTTTTAGCAGTTTAGCTTTTTGGATTTTTTAATCTTTATATGCGCTTTCGGTCTTTTTTAAAATACTTTTCACATGCTCTTTCCGGCTTTTGTTTAATGATCTTCATATGCTCTCTCGGGGATTTTTAGGGATTTTATATGATCTGGGCTTTTTTAATGGTCTTAATATG
>NC_051413.1:9586465-9586894 GCF_015228065.2 Penaeus monodon
ATATGTCCTTCGGGTTTTTTAAGATGCTTTAATATGCTCCATATGCTCTTTCGGGCTTATTATTTACATTCCTTATATCCTCTTTCTTTTACACTATTATTATGGTCTTTCGGGCTTTTTTAATGCTCTTTCAGGTCTATGTTTTTATAAGCTCTTCGGGTTTCCTTGGTGCTTTTCAAACGTTCTTAAGTTCTCTCTGTACGATCTCTCATGTTATTTTTTGCTCTCTGATCTCTAAATCATTATTCAAGATCTTTCAAGCTCTTTCGGGCCTTTCACGGCCGCTGTCGCGATTCTGTTTTCTCTCTCACGCTCTCTGTGCTTGTAATTTTTTTCGCTCTTTTTACGCTCTCTTTATGCCCTTTCCTATTCTTTCCAAGAGCTCATTACGTTCACTTAATGTTCTTTCTCTTGTATTTTAGCTTTTTT
>NC_051413.1:9587047-9587328 GCF_015228065.2 Penaeus monodon
TTCTTGTCTATGATCTTTTACGCTCTCTCTCTCCTTGCTTATAACTCTTTAATACTTTCTCTTTTATGTTATCTCTATATTCTCCCACGCTATCTTTATGCTCTCTCTGTATCCCTTCAACGCTCTTTTTATCCCCGTACGTCATTCTTTTCTCTCACTGTATGTTTTATAAGCCATTTCACGCTCTCTCTATACTCCGTCTTTTATTCGTCTCGGAGCTTCAGAAGGATTCGTTATGGGTTCGAAAATCTGTTCAAAGGGAAAAGTGCGTAAAGGTTTTA
>NC_051413.1:9588616-9588925 GCF_015228065.2 Penaeus monodon
AAGACCACAGAAAATAAAAACCACACAAAATAAAAACAAAATCAGACCAATATCTACACCAAAGCGTCTTTATTCAGCCCGTGCATAAGACTCTTTATCCTCTGCAAGGCTAAGAAACTGCATCTTTAAAGCCAGCCTCGGTTAGGAGTATTGAACCCCTCTGACATATTACAACTGCCTTTTCATCAACAGCGCTGACTACTCAAGCCCAGCGCCTGTCCCTCGAGCATCTGTTGTGCAGGTGGGGTCAGCAGACAGGTGTTTCGTGCATGGCCTTGTGTGCTTGTGTGGGTAGGGGTGTGTGCGTTT
>NC_051413.1:9591604-9592392 GCF_015228065.2 Penaeus monodon
CAAACGCCAGCCAATATAAAGCAAAGTGTGTACATGAGATCTGTGTACACATTACAGCGAAGTATTTATAGCGACAACAAAACCGTTACTTCCTCTCCTCTTCTTCTCTCCTATTTTTCGCCCCACTCCCCCTCCTTCTTCGTTCCTCCTCTTCTCTCTTCCACTCTTCCCCTTTATTTCATCTCCCGTTTTCTTCCCGTTCCCCTCGTTTCTCCTTTTCCCTGTTTCGGTCATTCATCTTCTCCCCTCTCTTCCTCCTTTCCCTTCAATCCCTTCATTTCTTTCACTCCCTTCTCTTCTTTTCTTTCTCTCCCCTCGTTTCTCCCTTTTCGTACCCTTTCTTGTCCCTTATCTCCCTTCTTATCGCCCTTTCCCTCCCCTCTCTTTTTCCCCTGCCCTCCGCTTTTTCCCCTTTCCCTAACCTCTCTATCCTTTTTATCCTTCACTCTCTTGTGCCTTTCCCGCCCCCTCTCCCCTATTTCCCTCTTCCCTTTACATCAATCCCCTTCTCCCTCCCTCCCACTCCTGTACTCACCCCTCCAATTCTTCCCTTCCTTTTTCCCCTCACTTTCCTTCCCTTTACCCCTCGCTTCCTCTCCCCATTCCCCCTCGCTTCCTCTGCCCCTTTTCCCCTTGTCAAAACCCACTTCCGGTTTCCCGTTTCCCCTCCTTTGGCGATGAGTCTCTCACACAATAGACAAACGACCTTCGAATCCGCCCGGGAATAGATGTTCAGAGGTAATCATGTCATATAGAACGGCTGTGTGATGCGCAAGACCATGTGTCAT
>NC_051413.1:9592421-9592532 GCF_015228065.2 Penaeus monodon
ACTTCAGTTCAGTTCGTATTTAGAGTTATGAGTTCGAAAAAAAATGAAGTAAATGATAATGATGATGGTGTTATACTCAAGCCTTTACGAAACACAAAGTATATGCAGCTA
>NC_051413.1:9592665-9593026 GCF_015228065.2 Penaeus monodon
AAATGTAAGTGCCTAATAGTAATATTAAATTGAAAACCTCATCTATATATATTTTTTCCATATACCATTTGGCATTAATCTCTCTCACTCACCGGCAACAGGTGTCGAGATTCATCACACAGGTTAATTACAAATTGATTGTTACGTGGGCAAATTCACACCTCACCCGCTGTGGTATGTCTGTGTGATGCACTTTGGCTAATAACACAGGGGTGATGTGAGTCTCAATTCTATGGATCATTTTATTGTGGGTGAGAAAGGTGATGAGTCAGTTGGATAGATGTGATGTTTAACTTGTGGTATACAGGGTTATGTGCTTTTTGAAGGATAGGGAGGATTAAAATGATGTCGATGATAGTAA
>NC_051413.1:9594894-9595084 GCF_015228065.2 Penaeus monodon
CCTTACGAAAAGCCTAACAACAAAAGCGAAACATAATTCATGAAAGCATTTTAACTCTAAACTAAACACCCATTAACCGAGCCACGTATACCTTACAACGCATTCTTTCGTATCATATATTAAGTATCAGACGAGGTCGCAAAACCTGTTCTGTCATCGGCTTGCGCTCAAACGACGTAAATACAACAGG
>NC_051413.1:9595507-9595715 GCF_015228065.2 Penaeus monodon
ACTGCTACAGAGAAATATTAAAGGTGAATTGGTGTAAAGTTCAGAAGTGAAACAAGATAAAGGAATAAAAAAAAATCACAAATGAATTTTTAAAAATATCAAGAAAATGTTAAAAAAAAAAAAAAAAAAGGAAATGAACACATGAAAAATAATGAAAGTCGATATGAGTTGAGGAAAATGATGAAAATCTTACATACACATTTAAATA
>NC_051413.1:9596069-9596239 GCF_015228065.2 Penaeus monodon
AAGCATGAAGTCAGAAAAAAATGTTATTGATCCTGTTAGACATGTCGAGATAAGCTTTTTTATCATTTAAAGTATTTGGTATCAAATAACTGCAGTTAATTCTGATTATTATAGTAGTAATATATTTAATATGATACAGTTATATTCTTAATTTCCTATAGTATAAGATT
>NC_051413.1:9596308-9596526 GCF_015228065.2 Penaeus monodon
TCCTGTGGTATACAGTACTACTGCACTGTAACATATCACTGCAACACTGATAGTGCAACATTGACACGTACAGTATACAGTACTTGTGGCAAAATGCAGACTCATTGCATAAATCCCCCTTTGCAACACATACATCCTGTTACAGCGCAATATATTTGTTGCAACAAAATTTGCTTGCTTTAACAGAAGCTTCCGTTTCAGCACAAATCGCCCCCCTC
>NC_051413.1:9596547-9596688 GCF_015228065.2 Penaeus monodon
TCTGGTTTACTGCCGACAGCTTTACCAAATTAAAACAACAGAGACTGCTTATTTTAATCTGCTTCAAACGCGAATGTTCGTTACAGGAGTGAGATCTTTCCTCATCTGATGCTTTAGTAGAAATTAGCTGTCATTTCAGCA
>NC_051413.1:9596960-9597063 GCF_015228065.2 Penaeus monodon
TTATGAATTTCCTTTCATTTCAGTGTTGCTTGCTAAAATACGAACTAAATATATGAATAAAACCATTTTGTTTTGATTATCCGTTTAAGCAGAGAAAGCCTTT
>NC_051413.1:9597810-9597990 GCF_015228065.2 Penaeus monodon
ATCCTCATATTCACATTTTGAGAAACTGCCTCGAGAATTCATATTGAACAAATTAATCGAAACTTGAACGTTGATAATCTACAATACTTCATGACAGAGAAGCTAACTTTATTAAACCGCGATCTGAATCCTGTTTCCCACAATATTAACTTTGTGATGACTTGAGTACCATACTGACCA
>NC_051413.1:9598043-9598110 GCF_015228065.2 Penaeus monodon
CTGATTGTTTGTCTGATCGTCTTTTTCTCATCTAATTATATTTCTGTCTGTCCACTTATCTCTCTCT
>NC_051413.1:9598398-9598505 GCF_015228065.2 Penaeus monodon
GTACCTATTTTTGTATCTAAATATATATTTAGTTATGTTTTCTCAAAGAAACATGGTGTATTGTGCGGTTGTGCTGGAAATTACACGTTATGTATCATCTGTGATAC
>NC_051413.1:9598543-9598674 GCF_015228065.2 Penaeus monodon
GTATCACATTATCAAATCTATCAACGACAATGGCAAAAGATAAGACAATATTATGACAATAAGGATCACAATTATTGCAATTGATAAAAGAGGAAAGAAAAGATAAATAATAATGAAAGACTAAAACAGTT
>NC_051413.1:9598701-9600113 GCF_015228065.2 Penaeus monodon
TACGTTTAAGACTGTTTTGACACCGAATCTCGTGCCAGCAGCCATGAGAATCCCCCGCGGCAGTCCTTGTGACAACACGAGAAACGACGTGTTGTCATTGTTGGAAGTTGTCAAGGATCAGCAGAGGAATGTTTCGTCTTGGGTAGGAGGAGAGGGCGATGGGGGGAAGGGGGGGTAGGGATGGAATGGGAGAGGTGGTAAAGAGGGTATGGGAGGAGGGGGTAGGTAGGGAGGTGAAGGGGAGGGAAAGAGAGAGGGGAGGGAGGGGAGGAGAGGGAGAATGGAGAATATGGGAGGAGAGGGAGAATGGAGAAGGAAGAGGGAAGAGGAGAGAGGGGAAATAGGAGGAGAGGAAAGAGGAGAAGAATGAGGGGGAGGATATGGAAGAAGTGGATTGGGGAGATAGAATAAAGAAAAGGAGGGAAGGAAAGGGGAAAAAAGAGAGGGCTGGTAGGAAAGAAGGGAAGGGAGCATAGAGGGGAGGAAGGGGGTGGGAGGGGAATGAAAGAGGGGTTATGTGAGGGGGAAGAGGGAATAGAATGAGAGGAAGGGAAAGTGAGAGTGAAAGAGAGAGGGAGAGAATAGGAAAGGGGGTGAGGATGGTTAGTGAAAGAGGAAGGACACAACAGAAGAAGGGAGGAAGGAAAGATGATAGGGAGGGAAGGGATGGAGATGAAGATAAAGGGGAATAAAGCTAGAGAGAAATGAGCGAGGGGAAGGGGAAAAGGAGAGGAGAGGAGAGAGAAAGAGAGACATAGAAGGAAAGGTAGAGAAGAAGAGGAAAGGGAAGTAGACATGAGAGAGAGAGAAAAAAAGGATGAATAAGAATATAGAAAGAGACACAAGAAGGAGAAGGAACAAGAAAGCAGAAGAGGTGAAAAGAGTAGGAATGAAGAAGGGTGAAGGGGGAGGAGAGGGGAGTTGGGGGGGAGGCCTCGGGGCTGGCGGAGCATAAGGGGAAAAGGAGAAGGGAAGGAGGGGAAAGGAGAAGGGAAGAAAGGGGAAAGGAGGATTGGCGAGAGGGGAATAGGACGAGATAGGGAGAGAAAATGAAGGAAAGGAGAAAGGGAGAGGTGAAGAGGCAGGGAAGGAGAGGGGAAATACGAAGGAAAGGAGAGAGGGGTGAAGAGAGGAGAGAAGGAAGGAAAGGGAAAATACAAAGGAGGAAGGGAAAAGTAGGGAGAGGAAAGGGGTGGGAGGAGAATTAGGAGAAAGAGAAAAGGAGGAGGAAGAAAAGAAGGGGTGAAGAGAGACAAACAGAAGGAGGAGGAAGGAGAAACGGAGTGGGGAGGAAAGGAGGATATTGAGAAAAGGAGGAAAGGAGAAGAAGGGCGAAAAGGGAAGTGAAAGTATATAAAAAGAAAGTAGAGAGACAAAAAGAATCCAAAGAAAAATAGGAATAGAATGGTGTG
>NC_051413.1:9600219-9600421 GCF_015228065.2 Penaeus monodon
TAATCCTGGACTTTCGTCAGGTCTATAAAAGGACAAAAAAGTATAAATTTGAGTTTTTTTTCTAGAAAACTAGAAAGAACAGAGCGTCACTGATAAATAAAGAGAAGACGAGAGAAGAAAACGGAGAAATAGGAGAAGATAAGAGAATAGGGGAATATGAAGAGATTAACAAAACCAGGAAATAAAATCAAGGGAAAAGGGC
>NC_051413.1:9600727-9600925 GCF_015228065.2 Penaeus monodon
TCCAGCCAGACCACGGGGTATCACATGGACCCCCGAACGTGCCCTGGCGACCCCACAGCTCACCCCACAGTGCCGCCGCGACCATCAGGAGACCCCCAGAGTCCTATGTCATCCTTGACAGGGATTTAGGAAGACAAACGATAAGGGGAGCCTCACCCTCTTCCTAAATAGGGCAAGACAAGCACACGCGTGGCTTCC
>NC_051413.1:9601654-9602683 GCF_015228065.2 Penaeus monodon
GAACTTTCTACTATTTATATGCTCTTTTCACTTTAATTATATTTTCTGCAATGTCTATTTTTTCTTCTATGTTCCTCCTCCTATTCTTTTCCTTCCTTTTCTTACTCACCTTATTTTTTTCCTCTTTTTTCTTATCTTCTCTATTACTTCACCCTTCTCTTTCCCCCTTATTTCCCATCTCCTCCTTATCTCTACTTCCCACTTTTCCTCTTCTCCTTCTTCCTCTTTTTCATCTATCTCCTTTGCCTCTATCTCTTCTTGTCCGTCTTCCTTTTGCTCCCCCGTCTCCCGCTTTCTTTTTCTCCTCGTTTTTAACTCCCCTTTCCTTTTTTTTTTTCCCCACCCTTTCCATCTCCATTTTTAAATCTATCCTCTTCCTATTTCCTCTCTCTCTCTCTCTATCTCTCCTCTACTTTAACTTCCATCTCCTCCTCCATCTTCGCCTACATCTTCTTGATTATATCCCTACTTTTTGTCTTGTCACATCCACGTCTTCTTCCTTTTTCTATTCCTCCATCTCCCATACCTCCGCTTCTTTAATTTTCTTCTACTTCTCTCCTTTCTTTATCTCCTCACCTCTACTTCCACTTTCTCCACCTTCTCCTTTTCCTCCACCATCTCTCTTCTTTTCACTTCCTCATCTTTGTTCATTTTCTCCTCCTCTTGCATCTTCCCCATATATACCTCTTCCTCTTTCCTCTTCTCCTTCTTGTCATTCTTTATCTCCCTTACTCGTACCTCCTTTTTCTTCTCCTACTCCTCCTCCGTCTTCCTCACCTCTACCTCCTCTTTCTTCTTCATCATCTTTTCCCCTTCTATTCCATCTCCCTCAACATCTACCTCCTTTTCTTCTCCTTTTTCTTTATCTTCTCCTCTTTCTTCTTCTTCATCTTTCGACGTCGCATTTCCTGTCTTCCTTCATCTCAAGTATACAGGGACAAAGGGAGGGAGAGATGAAGATGCTGTGACTCATCTCAAGGATTCATCTCGGATGCTGAGATGGAGGAGATGGGAATGGGGGTTTGGATG
>NC_051413.1:9602841-9603312 GCF_015228065.2 Penaeus monodon
ATGTGTGTGTAACCCATATATACCTAATACCGATATACTTCTCCTGTTAACATATATCATTGCTGTCACTCTCTCTATAACCACTGCATATTGCTCAAACACAAACACCATTCTATATATATTCTCATATTCTACGCTTAATTCCATTTACACTATCATACATGCAATTCTATGAACCACACATACATCACACACATAAATATATGGTAGATAACCCATAATACACAAACTATATATAAACATCTCATCGTCAGTAAATCTAGCGTCATGGGTTCTACCACAGTATCGACTCGATATATACCGCTTTATCATTAATCACAAACATATGCTTGTTCCTCCACCTATATATCCATTCCTACTTGGTAGTCACATCCTGTAGTGTTTTCTTCTTTTACGTAAATACCCGTGTACTGATGTTAAGCAGTTGTGTTATAATGCCCTGCTTGACATGACCGGAGCAACATGTAGATC
>NC_051413.1:9604007-9605062 GCF_015228065.2 Penaeus monodon
GGTTCGCGAACTGAATGTGTGATGTGCGAGAGTGAAAATAAATGGCGGACGGGAAGAAAAAAGCGTGAGGCGAGGGAAGCGCACTGAGGGGTGGAGGGAGGTGGAAGGGGTGGAGGGAAGTGGAAAGGGTGGATGAAGGAGGGGTGGCGAGATGGAGTGAGGTGGAGATGGGGATTGAGGGAGAAGTGGGAGGTGGATAGGGCGGTGGAGGGAGGTGAAGGGAGGTGGAAGGGGTAGAGGAGAGTGGAAAGGGTGGATGAGGGGGGGATGGGTGGATGAAGGATTGGAGGGAGGTGGATATGGGGGTAGAGGGGTGGAGGGGTGGAGGGTTTGGAGGGGTGGAGAATGTAGAGAGGGTAGAGGGAAGTGGAGAGGGATGGAGGGCGGAGAGGTGGAATGGATGGAAGGGGAAGAAGAGGGTGGAAGAGGTGGAGGGAGGTGGAGAAGGTGGATGGCGTGGAAGAGGATGGAGACAGGTGGAAGAGGGTGGAAGTGATGGAAAAGGGCGTGGAGAGGTAGAAGAGAGCAGAGGGGTTGGATGGAGGTGGGGGAGTGGGTGGAAAAAGGTAGAGGAGGTGGTAGGAGTGGATGAAAGAGGAATGGAGGGAGGTGGAGGAGGGTGGAAGGATGGAGGGAGGGGAGATGGGTGGAGAGGGCAGTGATGGAGGTGTGGAGAGGATAGATGATGGAGGGGTGGAGAAAGGTGGAAGTGGAAAGGAGATTAGCGGATGGAAGTGGAAGGACAGAGAAAAGAGAAAGGAGAAGGGAGAAAAGCGACAAGGAATAAGAAGACTGAAGGGGGAAATGAAAGGCAGAGAAAAGAGAGAAGATAGACGGAGGAAAACGGAAAAGGAAGAACAAGGCAGAGTGAGGAAAAGGTGAAAAAGCGAAAAGAGAGGAAAAGAGAAGAGAGAAGTGTAAGAGAGAAAAGGGAGAGAGATGCGAAAGAGAGGATGAAGAGAGGGAGGGAATGAGGGAGGGAACAAGCGGCCAAGTGTAAGAGAGGAAGAAAGAAAGGACGGATAGGAGAGAAATGTAAAGGAGGACGATAAAAA
>NC_051413.1:9605270-9606190 GCF_015228065.2 Penaeus monodon
CTGGTGTTTACCCGCCGGTGTAAACTCGTGGGCGTGAAAAAGACGCCGCTCGCGCCTTTGTTTACGCCCGCGCACCCGCGACACTTGGCCCCGGCTTGCCTCCCTCCGCCCGCGCCCACTTCCGCCTCTCACCCCCTCTCCCTCCCTCCCCTCCACGCCCTAGGTCTCTAGCCCTTCCCTCCTCTTCTACCTTTCTCTCTGTCATCTGCTTTCTTCTAATTCTTCTTCTATTTTCGACTTAATAGTGTTATCTTCTTTTTTTCTCCTCTCTCATTTCACGGAATTTGTTGTCTTTTTCTCATTCCTTTTCCATTTTTACTCACCTCTTTATCCTCACTCTTATGCGTTCCCTTCAATTCCTTATTCTCAATCATCCCCCTCTCCAATCCACCCTTTTATCTGCCTCTTCTCCATGTCCCTCTCCTCCTCCTCCCTCCCTTCCCCTCCCTTATTCCCTCCCTCCCCTGTCTTTTCTCCTTTTCTTCTCTTCATCTATTCCCTCACCTCACCTTCCTTCCACTCTCCTTTCTACCATTTCTTCTCTTCCCCTTTTCCTCCTTCCTCCCCATTGCTCCCTTCTTCTCTCTACCATTTCCTCACCCCTCCACTCTTTCCCCCCTCTCCCTTCCCCTTCCATCTACCCCTCCTTCTTCCCTCTTAATTCCTTCCTCTTCCCTCTAACCGCCCTCCCTTCTTCTCTCTTCTTCCCTTCCTTTTCCCTCTACCCCTCCCTTCTTCTCTCTTCCTCCCTTCCTCTTCTCTCTACTCCTCCCTTCTTCCCCTTTACTTACCCCCTCCCTTCCCCTCCATCTGTCTGAAACCAATGCCAATCGACGGTGCATGAACGGCCGAAAAGAGGTATAAAAATGGCATAACATTTACGAACGCGAAGGCATTAGAATTTTACATATAAACATTAG
>NC_051413.1:9606238-9606323 GCF_015228065.2 Penaeus monodon
ATCTCATGTTTGTAGTGTTATCTTCATATATATATTTTTATGTACCATCCCCCCCCTCACCCACCCTTGATATCAACGGCAAATT
>NC_051413.1:9606580-9606703 GCF_015228065.2 Penaeus monodon
CTGAAGGCATCCTGAGTGCCACGAAGTCTGTGTCTTGTGGTTGTTGCAATGCAATAGACAGCCCAGACTGACGTGCAAGTGAATGCTGTTTGGCTTGTTGAATTGTGTTTGAGGTTGCCTGGT
>NC_051413.1:9607258-9607649 GCF_015228065.2 Penaeus monodon
ACGTGTGTCCGTTTATAAACCTAATTATCTATTTACCTACACGTCTCTTTATCCATCTGTCCCTCCACCCGAGAGAGGCCAAACCCCTCCTAACTACACACATTTTTAACTACGACCTGAGTTTAACATTAAGCTCCAACTTGTATATTGATTGTGAGCCCGCATCCTGGCCACCTTAATAATTAGGAACATCTCGGTAGCGCCTTCATTTTTACAGGGGTCTTCAAGACTCCCGTTTGTTGTTTTGGGAGAATTTTCTGTTTTTTTTTCTGTTTTCTTCTTTGTTTTTTTCCGTTGTTGTGTTGATTTCTTTGCTTAGTTTTTTTTCCTTGTCTGTTTTTGTTTTTTTGTTTTTAATTTCCTTGTTTACTTTCATTTTTTTTGATTTTCT
>NC_051413.1:9608235-9608724 GCF_015228065.2 Penaeus monodon
GTTTTACCTTGACCCAGCGCTCTCTAGCTCCCCTCGGGGCCTGAAGTATAAACATCGGTACCTAAGTAGTCGCTTTTGGTCTTGCCGCCCGAAGAGGAGATTGAGTTTAATGCCGAAACGTGGCGGAGTGTTTCCTGTTAAACTTATTCTTTTTATTTTTTATTCGTGTGTTGTCTGTCTGTTTTCTTTTAATTTTGATTTTAATTTTCCATAAAAGCGCTATTTTCTTTTCCTTGTTTTTCTTCTTTATCAATCACGTACGTATGTTTTTAGTTTTTATCATTTTATTAATTTGTGTGTATCTTTATCGTGTGTTTTTTTAATATTTTTTTTATGAACACGTTTTCCTTTCATAAGAGATGTTGAAGTCAAATTGTAAGACAATTAAACCAGTTCTAAACCCACGGAGTCAGTCTTTAGATCGAAAGAGAGAGAAACAAAACAAAATTACAAGAAATTAGCAACAAATCAGTGCGCGTTTTATAGCAC
>NC_051413.1:9608830-9609113 GCF_015228065.2 Penaeus monodon
GATGCTACTAGCGGACTATTTCTGGTCGGTGGTCACCCCTGTGCTATTTCCTGGGTAGTGTGGACTGTGTTTTATGGGCACTGGATCCTGATTTAGCCAAGGGTGTTCGGGATTCGAAATCTGTGGCGTAATTGTCGTCGCACGCACACGAAGATACATGTGCACCTATGTGGACGTATGTAGACTCACTTTCACATATACATACGCACTTGTGTTTGTGTTTATACTTAAAAATGTGTATAATTTTATGTATCATGCAATTATTTATATCTTGGTCCAGATA
>NC_051413.1:9609841-9609924 GCF_015228065.2 Penaeus monodon
AATCATAAATAATAATAAATGATTAATAACATAATTAGATTACGTGATGTAGCTGATAGATATACAGTGTGGTGTGTTATTTC
>NC_051413.1:9610193-9610341 GCF_015228065.2 Penaeus monodon
TCACGCAAATACACATTATCTACCTCCCACCCCCTTCTTTCCCCTACCCTTCCCACCCACCCTACCCTTCCCCACACTCTCCCCCTTCCCCACTCTCCCCGCCTTTCCATATTCTCCCCCACCCATCCCCCCTTCCACCCCTCCCCCA
>NC_051413.1:9610380-9610559 GCF_015228065.2 Penaeus monodon
CCCCCACCCACCCTTTCTCCCATATCTCTCCCCCACCCACCCTCCCCCTCCCACACCCTCCCTCTCCCTCCATCCAGCGTGACAGAGGCGCTTCCGAGCATGTCAGGTGTTGCGTTGCACGGGAATGAAATGCAACGAAGGACCCTGAACCCGATAGCTTTGACGCAGCGGTCGGCACG
>NC_051413.1:9610594-9610696 GCF_015228065.2 Penaeus monodon
CCTTTTCTCGCTTCTCGCTTGCTTGCTTATTCGCATTTTCCGTCTCCGTTATGCCAAGGTTTCGTTTTCGTCTATTTAGATTATTAAACTTTTTTTTTTTTT
>NC_051413.1:9610767-9610835 GCF_015228065.2 Penaeus monodon
TAGAGTGGGATGAGAGAGTTAAGTGGGTGTGAAGGATGAGAGACGGAAGATACTTTCTTTTCCTTTGT
>NC_051413.1:9611665-9612077 GCF_015228065.2 Penaeus monodon
CGATCTACGACACAATGGCAGGTAATTGCATCTACCTCTTCCTTATCTGTTGCAATATCTTGCAATATTGCACCTGAGGAGAGAGCTTCTAAGTACTGAAGCAGGAATATAGAATTTGCTAAATCTTTATTAAATAGTGCTAACTACGTAGATAATTATGCATATATAACTTAGTTCCTGTTTTTTTTTGTTTTTTTAATTCATTTCACTTTTCATTTGTTTATCGGTCTATTTATACATCTGTTTATTTACTTATGTTTTTAGTTATGTATTATTTTTTCCATTTACTTTTCCTTTTCATTTGCGTTATGATCTATTTATTTGTCTATCTATCTGTTCATCTTGTTTACTTTTTGTTTGTTTGTTTATTAATCTGTTTTAATTAGTAGTTTTGTCGTTTTTTTCCGGCTTC
>NC_051413.1:9612326-9613250 GCF_015228065.2 Penaeus monodon
AGGGAGCTGCATGGGATAACCAAGTGTTAATGGGACGGACGTTCGAAGAAATCAGTGTAGAAGATCTGCCTTAACATCACGTCCCAGTGTTTGCCTAAGAATATATGGCAGTGGGGAAGACGCGGCAGAGGGGGCAAGGGGTTAGGGGAGCCAGAGGGCAAGTAGGAGAGAGGGTAGGGTGGGGAGAGACGAAAAGGAGATGGGAGGCAGAAAGGAAGAGGGGAATAGGTGGGGAGAGGGAAGTAAGGGAAGAGGAAACGGAGGAGTAGAGGAGAGACAGAGGGAAAGGGGAAGCGTATAGAGGAGGTTGCAGAAGAGGCAGTAGAGGAGGAAGAGGAGGGGGAAGGAACAGGGGAAAAGAGAAATGGAGTAGGTGAGGAGACGAGAAAGGGAAAAGAGAGGAGAGAGGGGAGGTAAAGGGGAAGACATGACAAAAGAGGAGAGAGGGGAAGGAGAGGAGGGGGGGAGTAGGGTAAGGGAGAAAGAGGAGAAAGAGAGGATAGAAAAGTGGGAAGGGGTTGCTGGAAGGGAACAGTATAGTGGAGAGCTGAAAGGCGAAAAAGAAGGAAAGGTGATATAGAGTAAGGGAAATGAAAGGAAAAGGAAGGGGTGAAAGAGAGATAGGAGAGAGAGAAAAGGGAGAGAAGGAAAGGCAGATGAAAGATTGGAGAGAAAAAGGGAAGAAGGAAGAAAAGGAGACAGAGAGGGGTAAGAGAGGTAGAGAAAGAAAACAGGAAGAATAGGAGACAGAGAGAGGTGAGAGAAAACAGAAACCAGAGAGGTACGAAAATTTAAACAGACAGAAAGGAAGGAGAAAGAGAGAGAGAGAGGGCAGGAAAAGGAAGTGGGGAGAAAAGGGAAGGATTTAGATGTAAAGAAAAGAAGAAGATTAGGGGGGGGGGAGTTAGGAAGGAGAGGAGAAGA
>NC_051413.1:9613319-9614390 GCF_015228065.2 Penaeus monodon
AAAAGGAAAGTGACAGAGAGAGGGACTGGGTAGAGGCAAGCGACAGAGAGTGATAGAGATAGAGAGATAAGAGAAAGAGAGAAGAGAGAGGAATGTCGGATAAGCCAAGAACCCACATCACAGCGAGTTCTCCCCCCTTCCCTCCCTCCCTCCCTCATTCTTTCTCCCTCCTTTTCCCCCTCGCACCCTCTCTTCGGGCACTCCCTTTCCCCTTCCTCGTTTTCCCTTCCTCCTCCCCTCATTCCCCTCCCCCACTTTTCCTTTATCTCCCTTTATTCTCCTTTTTTCATTCTCTCCTTCTCTTCCCTGTCTCTTTCCACCCCATTCCCCTCAACTTTCATTTCCTTTACCTTTCTTTCCCTTCCCTCTTTCTGCCCTTCCCCTTCCCTCCTAACCTCGCCCACCTTCTGCCCTACCCTCTTTCCATCTAACCATACCCCTCCCTTACCTAACGTACCCCTTCCTTCCCCCCTCCAAAATATCCCTTCCCCTCCTAAACACCCCCTCTGTCCCCTTTTCCCTCTTTCTCTCTTCCCCTCTCCCTCTTCGCTTCTCCCCTATTCGCCTCTCCGCTCTTCCCTCTTCCCCTGTCCCCTCTCCCCTCTTTCTCTTCCCCTCTCCCCTCTTCCTCTTCCCCTTTCCCCTCTTCCTCTTCCCCTCTCCCTTGTCCCCTCTTTCCCTTCCCCTTTTCCCCTCTCCCCTCTATCCCTCAAGACGTACGACCCAGGAGGCAACCGAGGTGTTAGCCAGCTGGTGTGCCACGAATGCCACGCGGGGAGGAAGAGAGGGGATAGAGGGGGAAGAGACAGGGAGGGAAGATAGAAGGGGAAGAGGAGGAGGGAGGGAGAGTAGAAAAAAAGGGGGGGGGGGGGTAGGAGGAAAAGATGGGGAGACGGTGAGGAAAAAGGATGGGGGGGGGAGGAGGGAGGGGCGAAAGGAGTGAAGAGAAAATGGAAAAGTGTGGGGGGGGGGTAGAGGAGGGACAAGGGGGGGGGATATAAGTGGGGAAAGAAAGGGAGGCGACGGAGGGGAAAAGTGGGGAAGGGCAAAGGGTAAAGGAAAAGGAAGTAA
>NC_051413.1:9614469-9614653 GCF_015228065.2 Penaeus monodon
TGCCAGGGCCTCGTGCGGTGAATGCGGCACCAGGGAGACCAACGGAGAGGGGGGGGGGGAGGAAAGAAAGTGGAGGGAGGGGACAGAGGGAAGAGGGAAAAGGAATGAGGGAAGAGAAGGAAGAGCGAGAGAGGTTTAAGAAGGGGGAAGAAAGGGAGTACAAGAAAAAAAATGGGAGAGACAA
>NC_051413.1:9614852-9614975 GCF_015228065.2 Penaeus monodon
ATCCCCCTCGAAAGACCCCTCCCCCCCCCCCAGCATCCCTCCGCAGGCGTCGGCGTCAGTCGGTCGGTCCGCCTCCGCAGCTGCCTTGTCGGAGGGGCGCCTCGGTTTCCTTGGCATTCCTGT
>NC_051413.1:9615022-9615134 GCF_015228065.2 Penaeus monodon
CAGGAAAGGTGTGGATCCCCGCCTCGCATGCACTATCTCCCCATCGGCGCCCTTATCTCGGGAGGGGATCGCGGCTCCGGCGAAGTCGCTGAGGCCGAGGGGACGCCGGCGG
>NC_051413.1:9616202-9616327 GCF_015228065.2 Penaeus monodon
GGTAGACGGCCTAGGAGTGTGATCATTTCCTTTGGCAAGAGCATTGTATTATGGATGTGATTTTTCTTTGTTATTTGTCTTCAATGTCATTTCCTGTTACCAATTGTTATTACTGTAATTATTCT
>NC_051413.1:9616849-9616966 GCF_015228065.2 Penaeus monodon
GCCGGAAAAAAGTTCTTTGAAGTCGCTCCTCAAAAATAGTGAAGACATGCCGTGCGGTCGAGCTGTTTGGGGCCAAAGGCATAACAGTTTACTCGCTCGCGCTCGCTCGGAGATAAT
>NC_051413.1:9617281-9617670 GCF_015228065.2 Penaeus monodon
CACGTCTTGATGTAAAAAAATATAAGAAAGGATAAAAAAATCACATTAGGGTATAAAACCTTGCTAACAAAGCTACATGCAATATGCCACATGGTCCCAGTTCATGATCCGAACATTCCTTCCCTATACCAAATATATAGGAGTTTCACTAGTCTATCCTATTCATCATATTTTCCGAGCAGCGTTATGAACAATTGTAGTCCGGCAACTAACAGATATTGTTATGGTGACCAATGTAGAGGAGATCAAAATAGTGCAGGACAATCGTAAGGATTGGATTATGCGTTTTGGACATCAGTGAACATGTTTAACGAAATATATTGGGGGTAGGGGTATATATTACATCTGTTATTTTATGTATTGTTTTGTTTTTAGCAATGTGGAAGTAA
>NC_051413.1:9618191-9618360 GCF_015228065.2 Penaeus monodon
GCAGTGGCCACAAGGCGGAGATGTCACTGCCAACTTCCATTTTCGGCACTTACATAAGATGGGAAACAGAATTAGTGCAAGCTTCAGGACAGAGATAAATGCAAGTGCAGCTAACGTGGATTAGCTTTGAATCAGAAAATGTTTAAATAATTTGGTAGGATATTAATGC
>NC_051413.1:9618806-9618943 GCF_015228065.2 Penaeus monodon
GGGGAGGGGGTAGTAATTTAATATTAATAAGAATAGATTAGGTTGAGAAGCCGGGTTGTTCCTTGGAAGAATATTTCGATTTATAGATTGGGGAAAAGCCCCCCCCCCAATCATCGTAAAGGGTAAATTAGAAGATT
>NC_051413.1:9620647-9620914 GCF_015228065.2 Penaeus monodon
GAAATCCCTTCTTCATATCACAGCACTCATTTTGCCTCTTGTCTCATACACATTTTATTCACCTCATCATTTTCCTCGGCTTTCATACGCAGCTATGATTAATTTTATCATAATGCGGAATGTATATTTTCCTTTGATAAGCAGCATTTCCTGCAACAAAGATATCTTTTTTATAATTCCTTTATACTGAGAGATAATGAGTTGCACAGTATTCACTGTAATTAGAGTAAATTATTAAATAACATGTTTTGTTAATATTATATTTAA
>NC_051413.1:9623026-9623166 GCF_015228065.2 Penaeus monodon
CGGCCACTGTCGCGCCGCAGATGCACTCGTCCGAAACCAATGGTCGTTAAAGCATGTTTTGTTAGCGTTGCAGCTGTTTCCGAACCCTCGCACTGTGACTTTGATGGCGTTCTTTGCACCAGTTGTGTCTCGGGCTTCGC
>NC_051413.1:9623440-9623525 GCF_015228065.2 Penaeus monodon
ACTGTGTTTCTCAAAATGGTTTAATTACCTGCTTATTTTAGCAATTACTTCGGACCACGACCTCATTCCTCTTTTCATGATTTAT
>NC_051413.1:9624158-9624307 GCF_015228065.2 Penaeus monodon
GCCGCCCACCCCCTTAAAGTAACACCATGAAGTTATACGATCCTCACGCCCACTAATGAACAGTTATGCCAGCCGCACCACTACCACCCACGCCCACACTGCCACTCTCACGCCCGTAAATTGCGTCCGTGTCACCACCTTGTTATGGG
>NC_051413.1:9624359-9624606 GCF_015228065.2 Penaeus monodon
GATGCTAATTATGCACCTCACTCCCTGCCACCCTGCTGCCTTACACCCTGTCTTAAAACCCTGTGTATCTCCCTTAACTAGGCTCCAATGCCCAATTCCCCGGCCCGGATGCCACGCCCCTAAACCCCTGTTCTTCTCCCCTGCCTAATTCCCCTGCCTAGCTACCCTGCCCATTTCCCCTGCTTGTCTCCCCTGCCCATCTCCCAAGCTTATCTCCCCTCCTCTTCTCCCCTGCTTATCTCCCAGG
>NC_051413.1:9624675-9626008 GCF_015228065.2 Penaeus monodon
GCAAATTAAAGCGAAAAATAACGGAGAAACTTTTAAAACCTGAAAAAAGATATCATGCTGAAACAAATAAACAAAGAAACTATAAAACACTGAAATACACAAGTAAACACAAACAAACATGACAAACAAACATGACAAACGAAAAAAAGAACGACACAAACAAAAACCAAATAGGGCCCAACTGAAATATACTGAAACAAAAAAAAAAAATCAGCAAGGGCTGAAACGCTGAAACAAACAAAGAAACGTACAAAAAATGCGAAATAACCTGAAACAACCGAAACATCGAAGCTATTGAAATAAACACTGAAATAACTGAAACAAAATGTAAAATAGAAATGAACAAAATCAACATGAACAAATAAAACAACTAAAAAATACAAAACAACTGAAACAAAATACAAACAACGGAAACAAAATACAAACAACGGAAACAAAATACAAACAACTGAAACAAAATACAAGCATCCAAGCAAATGAAACAAACACTGAAACAAGCTGAAACAAATCCCCCCCCAAAAAAACGAAAGGTGAAACACTAACCAATGTTAAATGTTAAACCTGCCGACAAGTTGGAGGCCGTAAGGAGGTGTCAGTGTGTTGGCAGCATGAGGTGTTGGAAGGAGGTGACAGAGATGGGGAAGAAGAGGAGGAGGAGAAAGGAGGGCAGGAGGAGGAGGTAGGGAAAGGAGGGGAGTTCAGGGGAGGAGGAGGAGGTGGGAAGTATAGGGGAGGTGAGGGGAGGAGTAGGTGGGGGAAAGGAGGGGAGGAAGAGGACCTGAGGAAAGGAGGGGAGGAGGAGGAGGTGGGGAAAGGAAGGGAGGAGGGACGGAAGAGGACCTGGGGAAAGGAGGGGAGGTGAGGGGAGGAAGAGGAGGTGAGGAAAGGAGGGGAGGGGAGGGGAGGAAAAAGTGGGGAGAGAAGAGAAAGTGTGGAAGGAGGGGAAGACGAAGGTGCAAGATGAGGGCTAGTTTAACGATAGGGAAATGGGGTGGGAATAAGGAGAAGAAGGAGAAAAGAGGTGGGTAGAGTAAGTAAAGAGGTAAAAAGAAAAGGAAGAGAATCAGGAAAATAGAAAAAAAAAATATGCGTAGAGGAGAAATAGAGAAATAGAAATAGAAAAGAAAGAGGAGTTGCAAGGGAGGGAAGTGCAGACACGGGGGAGGAGGGGGGGAGGGAGCAGAGCAATGGAGGTGAAAAAGCAAAGGACGATATAGAAAAAAAGGGATAAAAATTCAGGGATATTAACAGGTCGTAAAAGATTTAGCCACTCGGTCTGGGTTGCCAATTCACCGCTTTTAAACACTCGGTGGCAACGAGAATGAATGCAGGG
>NC_051413.1:9626828-9627012 GCF_015228065.2 Penaeus monodon
TAATGGAAAGAGACGAAAAAAGGAGAGAGAAAATAGGAATAACAAATAAACAGAAAGGGAGAAACAGGGAGTGCAAAAGAGAAGACGCAAGGAGGGGGGGGAGACCCCTTGAGTCTCTGAGGCAGAACAGGTGCGCGGCTCAGGTAGGCAAGGTTCTGAGGTGACACCTGCCCTGCCAGAAACA
>NC_051413.1:9627458-9627564 GCF_015228065.2 Penaeus monodon
CGGTAGACTTAATTTCATGCTGTTGCAAGATCTTGCACGAAAACAACAGCAGGGTCGCCTTTACGTTACTGATACCAGAAGCTGCATGCACAGAGAATTACACATG
>NC_051413.1:9629139-9629335 GCF_015228065.2 Penaeus monodon
TAATGTTTTTAGGGAATTTCGCAGCATTCAGTCTGTGATTCCCTAATAATTTTATAGTGTCTGTGAAACATTTCTTTCATGGGTTGGTTGGTATTTTTTTCTGGAAATGAGATATAATAAACGGAAAAAAATGTATATTGAAACCTAAAAAGAAAGCAGAAGAAATTTTCAGCACTTTATCGAGATTTCTTTAATA
>NC_051413.1:9629373-9629500 GCF_015228065.2 Penaeus monodon
CAAAGAAAAATATAAATGGCGTTGAAAAATCAGTAAGATATAATCATCGTTGTATGACTTTTCTTCAACATACTTTTCCCCACAAAAGATAGGCAAAATCTTTCATTGTTTATTTTTATTTGAATCT
>NC_051413.1:9629840-9630815 GCF_015228065.2 Penaeus monodon
GTTAAAAAGTAGGTCTTTGAATTTCGCCATAATATTTCACGACTTATTAGATTAAAAAGCTTTATCTCGGAGCTCCTATAGAACGCGTAAACACCTTTTGATCGTGAGAAGCAGATGACCCGAGACACTGGGGTTGTTGTTATCAGCTGATCGGGAGCGAAATCAGCTGATTATTGCGTCATCAGGAGACAGCTGCTTGCCAAGACGTTCGCCCATTAAACAATAGACAATCCAATTAGGAGAATTCTGATCTCTGTCTGGTTCCACGCTGACCAGAATTGTTTATATAACGCGTATCTATGGGGTGTGGTGTAAGGAGTTCACCAGATACAAGGTGAGTGTATCTATGTAGGTAAGTATCTCACTCAGTATAAGTGGAGTGAAAATATGTCAGTGGATATAAGAGGGGAGTAAGTATATAACACTGGTTATAAAGGAATGTAAGTATGTTAGTGTCTATGTAAGTATATCAGTGAGAATATTAGGAGGGTGTAATGTTAGTAGATATAAGGAGTGTAGGTATGCCATTTAGTACACGGGAGATGTAAGTATATGATTTGTTATGTGATATAATCATGGGCAATATGAGTAAGCAAGAGAGTGAGTGACTAATTATAATTGCTCTGATAAAAAGATAAATGCGAGTGAACAAAATATAATATAAAACAAATGTAATAATATAATTGCATTGTGTGTGTAGAAAGTACTTTATACATTGAAAGAAGCCTCATTTTCGTATTATAAGTTGACAACGGACGCACAAAATGGCAACCTAATATTAAGTGAATTGCCTGATACAAAGGGAATATAAGTGCTGAAATAGATGGATATCATAAGTGAGTTCCTACCTTAGCTGTGATTTATCTATCGACTTGTTCCTCGGCCTGGTCTTTAACTGCCAACATTGAGTTATTCCTTGACTTCTGTGCACTGAGTCAGATATTTCAAGGGATTTCGAGGCTTGTGCGTTCCAAG
>NC_051413.1:9631088-9631306 GCF_015228065.2 Penaeus monodon
AAAAGACAAGAACAAAACGAAAAGCGAATTTTAAGACACACAAAAGGGCGATAAGGAAATAGAGACGAGAGAGAAGCATCCCCTAAAGAAAGCAGACAAGGTTCATAGAAACTTCATTAAGCAAATAAAACAAAATCTGCATATTCCCCTCTTCAAAATGAGTCCCAAGTTCAAAACATCCTCCCTCCTCCCCCTCCCAATTCTCACCATCGCGAACT
>NC_051413.1:9631578-9631683 GCF_015228065.2 Penaeus monodon
TAAAGACAAAGAGGATATTGGATCTTCTACGTGTTCCCTTTCTTTGCAAAACAGAAGACGAGCGAGTAGCGCCATTATATCCCTGTGCTGATTTAAGGAGGTTGT
>NC_051413.1:9632033-9632477 GCF_015228065.2 Penaeus monodon
CAACAAAATGTACACGTATTTGAATGTACATACATTCCCCTGAACACTTGATGATTCTACTCTCGTCGCCTCTGCACTAAGTTGCCTTAGGCTTCTGTATAGTGATCACTGGGATAGGAAAATACCTGGTGTTTTTTTTCTGATGGTGTTACATGCATATGCTGATTAAAAGAGAAAAAATTGTTATGTGGATGTTTGGTTTCATGTTTCGAAGAGTATTTGTGTTTGTTGATATTTTTGCTTTGTATGATATCGATGTTTGATTTTATGATTAAGTTTATTTGTGAATTATACGAAACATTAATACATGCCCAAGTTACGCAATATAATGTTAAAATCTTGCCTCTGTGTCAGCTGATTTTCCCCACTATCTATTTATTTATCTACTCCACGTCCCTCTCCAACCGCGTCCCTCCCCTCCCCCCACATGCGAAATCAAATCTA
>NC_051413.1:9632784-9633178 GCF_015228065.2 Penaeus monodon
TCCCCATTAACTTCTCCTCCCACCCATCGTCCTTCACCCGCCTCCACTGTACTCCCTCTGACCGAACTTAGCGTATAGTCTGTCACACTAAGTGAGTGTACAAGCTCTCTCAAGCGTGGGGGGGGTTAGATTGAGGGAGGAGGGAGATGCGGAGGGGAGGTGAAGTGTGGTCTAATGATGGGGGAGGGAGGGAGGAGGGAGAAGTGTGGGGTTTAGAATGATGGAGGGGAGAGGGAGGGAGGAGGGAGAAGTGTGGGGTTTAGAATGATGGAGGGGAGAGGGAGGGAGGAGGAGATGAAGAAGAGCGTGTGGGGAAGAATGGGGAAAAGTGTTGGGGGAGGGAAGAGGGGAATGGAGGTGGTAGGTAGAGAATGAGGAGGAAAGAGGGTGAGTG
>NC_051413.1:9633499-9633628 GCF_015228065.2 Penaeus monodon
TGGAGGGCGGCAGGCACAGTGTCTCCCTCGGGTGATGCTCTGGTAATGGAATGACACCCGGTCGCGCTGCCGCTCTCTGATCCTTATCGGCGCCTAACAATCCAATCACACCACGGCCAGACCCGCCTG
>NC_051413.1:9633694-9633960 GCF_015228065.2 Penaeus monodon
TTGCCCTTGGTTCCGGCCTTGGTCTCTTTTTTCCGCTCTTGGTCTCGCTCTTGCTCTTGATTTCGCTCTTGGTCCCGTTGGTTTCGTTCTTGCTCTTGCTCTTACTCGCGCTTTTGCACTTGGTTCCGCTCTTGGTCTGGTTTTCACTCTTGCGTTCTTGGTCTATCTTTGGCTCTCACTTTCGCTCTTGTTCTTCTTCTCGCTCTCACGCTGGCTCTTTATCTCACTCGATACATACAGTACAGACGAACTTCACACACACACAC
>NC_051413.1:9634659-9635004 GCF_015228065.2 Penaeus monodon
ACTATATTCAAATGCTGTGGACAACAGCATATAAATCACCTACACTAATGTATAGATAATGCAGATCACACATAATAACTCTCACTTTCAGCTAAACAAAACTTAATAGAACATGACTTACAGTATCTTAAGAGAGCACTTATTACCATAACCTTCATCTACTATTGTTAACCTAATATGACTACTTAAATATATGCTGTAATATTTATACATATATATTGATTTATATAGAAAAGCTGAGAATACAGATTAAATCCTGTTTGTTTTACATATTTACAGACTTTTTAAAACATCGTCAATATCAACGATATTTCTTATAAACGAATGAAAAGACCCTTGGAAATG
>NC_051413.1:9636532-9637813 GCF_015228065.2 Penaeus monodon
AGTACATATTTTGACCTTGTTTTATGAACCCATTTTCCCTAATTTGTAAATACAAAAAATAATCAGAGCTTTATTTAACTGATCACCAATTAGTAATACTGTGTGTCCTTATATACCATCAATAAATGGTCTAAGATACTATACGATTTTTTTTTTAATAATTTCGAGCTTTTGTCAACTCATCTCTCATATTCTTATTAATTAAACTTATTCCCATTATGATATATAGTATTTCCTCTAGAGAAAAAAAGTATATGTCGATGCATACACTATAACATTATAGACATTTTTTGCAAGGAATAGGATTTTGAGCTTATTATCAACCATATTACATAATAGCATTTAATTAACGAATGGTATTAATGGTAATATATGCTGTGTAATTATTCGTAATCGTTACCACTGTAATACTAAGAGGATTTTGTACAAGTATATTTGAAAAGGTTATTTCGTTTCGATACATTTAGAGATATTCTGTGTGCGTGTGTGCAGACAGATGCACAGATGGTAGTGGATCATAGCGAGTCTGAGTGATTCATGTATAGAGATATATGCATAAAACATTCATATATATTATCATATTCTACGGCCTCACAGCCCCCCATCTGCATTGCATTCTTGTCCCCACACACATCATCACATTACATCCTACTTTACCTCATCTTGCGCACCTACACACCACCACCCACACCACACCCTCCGCGCCCACACATCACCACGTGCACCACACATAACCACATCCTCTAAGTCCACACATCTTCATACATCACCACTTACCCACATTTTACGTCCTCACACATCACCTTATCTTTCAATCCCTTACATAACCACACCAAGCCATACCATCCGTGCCCACACATCACCACCCACACCACACTCTCCGTGCCCCACGCATCACCACACGCACCACACATCAGCCATCAACACCACCACACCAGAACGACCAAGAAGACTTAATCTCAGCCTTGTAATAGGATGCAAACTAACCCAGGTCATAGCAATCTGGAGCACGGGTCCGTATCCCACAGTCGCTCCGGCCGGCGGGAGAATCGACCTTACGACGTACTAACATAAGAGTCGTTTTGGTCCTAGCGTGTTTGAGTGTGGTTCCCGCCCTTCCACCTCTCGCTGGCGGTCTCGAGTCGAGGGAGCATTGCTGGCGCGTTCTCCGGTGACAAAAATGGAGATTAAAATATGTAAATCGGTAAATGCGTTGGCTTCTGGGGCTCGGGCGTGATGGCGGAGACACCCTCGGCAGCCTTTTGCACCCCTGGGGACGAG
>NC_051413.1:9637994-9638074 GCF_015228065.2 Penaeus monodon
GCGTTACAAGTCAAAGAGGGAGTGACGGAATAAGGGGGGGGCGGGGCAGGAGGAGTGGGGCAATATTCCAAGCCAAAGTA
>NC_051413.1:9638112-9638362 GCF_015228065.2 Penaeus monodon
CTTATCACACTTATCATGTAATACGTGCTTATATATCTCTGGGGAGCTGATAGACTATTAAAATAACTTGTAGTCGATTATGGCATATAGAGAATAGACCATTAACATACACTAGGTTATGTGTATTTATGATTATCTTTATTTTTTAAGTACCCTTTTTGAAACTGGTGTTATACTAAGCTGATACTAAGACAAGGATGATATAAACACTTAGAAAATACCTTTGAGTTATACCATCTGCTGACAATGG
>NC_051413.1:9638467-9638765 GCF_015228065.2 Penaeus monodon
CACTAACCTCACACTGAAGCTCAAAACAAACATAAGAACAAAGAAAATTCACCCTTAAAAACATCGCAATACAATACAATGTTAGCACAATACGCGTCTAACATTCCCTCTTCTTCAAAGGTATCAGTCACTCTTAAAAGACACACTAAACTCACACTAGGAGGCTGCAAACTCTCAGAACTTTCACACTTAACAGAATAATGTTTATGCAGAATAGCAGGCTCCAGATGCCTATCTTTGGCTCCGTCGAAGAAAGCGGATACAATTTTCATTTCAGTTTCAACATTTCGCCATACAG
>NC_051413.1:9638861-9639073 GCF_015228065.2 Penaeus monodon
AAAAAGATGAAAGTAAGTAATGTTTTTTTTTTTACTTACTATACATATCATACTCGAGGGATTTTTGTTGTTGTGGTTCTCATTAAGTATAGCATACATGTGGGAACCAGATAATCTAATCAAAAATCAATTCAGTTTAGGTATTGGTTTGAACGATGCTCCGAAAAAGAAGAAAAAATATTGAGGCGCATTACGAAAGCGTTCTTCATGCA
>NC_051413.1:9639516-9639855 GCF_015228065.2 Penaeus monodon
ATCAGTCCTAGAAACTTATCATCATGTTACGAAGAATAGTTTATTGTATAATTCCCAAATTACGATTCTATAAATTTCTCTCTCTCAGAAGTTGACTAAACAGTTGCGTTTTAGTCTTCTAAATTAAGTGTACTTTTTTATCTGCATCATTAAAATCCTGAAGTCAGTTCTGATAAATTATCGATGGAAAGCAAAGTGAAGCACGGCAGTTGCCACCGTAGAGTTTTTTCTTTCATTTTCCCCCTTTTTTCTCTTTTTTTTTCAAACCTCCGACAAATCTGCGAGACTCCGATATCAGCCATTATGCTTCTAACTTCTTCTTTTTTTTCTTTCTAACTC
>NC_051413.1:9640206-9640536 GCF_015228065.2 Penaeus monodon
TTTCCAAAATCGGAAGCAATTGCTAGACAGTATCTCCTTGATTAAGATTTCGCAAATTATTTTCTCAAACCTAAATGGTGTGAAGATATTTATTCGCGGCAGAAAAATCGTTACCATAAACTGCCAAAAAGTCTCTAAAAGTTTTATAACAAAACTGAAAGCAATCTTGGAGGTTTGAGCGTTGGTGTCTCGGAGGCGTTTCGCTAACAACTTTCGAAGCATCTTATTCTCGGAAACTTTACTTCTCCTTCGTCTTTATTATTGCTATTATTGGGATTTCGCTTTTCTTTTGTTTTTCTTGATCGTTTTGGGTTTTTAGAATTTGGTCAT
>NC_051413.1:9641255-9641667 GCF_015228065.2 Penaeus monodon
TGCCTCCACCATCACCCGCCATACTATTTCTATTAACCCCCATTTCTCCCTTCCTTCCTCATCGTCTCACTCCCCTAATCCCTTCTCTTCCCTATCTTCATCTTCTCTCTTTATCTCCCTGTCTCTCTCCCCTTTCTCTCATCTCCCTCCCTCTCCCATCTATCTCTCACCATCATTTATCCTGTCCTTATTCCCTATTCTCTCCCAATTCTCCTTTCCCCTTCAAGCCCTTTCTCTTCCTACCCCCTCCTTTCCTCCCCTCTTCATCATACCGCTCCCCCATTCTCTCCCCCAACTTCCTCCCCATCCGCTTCTCCCCCATTTTCTCCTCCACTACATCTTCTCCAGCGTGCATCCCCATATTCTCCTCCAACTACCTCCCCTCCCCCTTTCCCCCCCTTTCGTTCTCACT
>NC_051413.1:9642058-9642247 GCF_015228065.2 Penaeus monodon
CATTTAGCCTCCTGTCCCTCCCACCCTTTCTTGTACTCACTCCTCTCCCCCGCATAACTTCTATTTGCCTCCCACATTCTCTCTCTTCTCCTTTAACCCTCCCTTCCCTCCCTCCCTTCCTCCCTCCCCCCTCCGTCTCTCCCTCCCCCTCCACCGTCACAGCCAACGATATATATCTACTGACCTCTC
>NC_051413.1:9642681-9642981 GCF_015228065.2 Penaeus monodon
GTTAATCTTCATATTCTCTTTTCATTTCCTCTCCTCTGACTCCTTCAGTTCCTCGCTCTTAGTCTACTGATTGTATTCCATTCTCTTCAATTTTTATTCCCTTCTTCTTATCTACTTTACTCCTCTTCATCTACCTCATCTACCCTTCATCTATCTACCTTTAATATACCTTCATTTATCTTCGCCCTTTTATTATCCCTTTTGTATCCTCCTTCTTCCTTTCCTCTTTGCTTCATCAATGATTATCATCTTCTTTCATTATTCCTTGTTCTGATCGGTGAGTCTCTCGAATCTGACTGT
>NC_051413.1:9643372-9644049 GCF_015228065.2 Penaeus monodon
TGCCTTCCTTAAATATACAGTATATAATTTTTCATACCCTTTATCGTGTCATCTCTCTACATTACTTTATTACATTCCATTTCAAAGTTTATTGTAATTCCATTTCCCGCTCTCTGTTCTTGAAATCCAATCCTTTTAAGCGATTCCCTTTTTTTTTTCTTCGTTTCACATATTTTACCTCTCTCTGCATTCTTCACGTCTATTCCCATCTCCATCTTTCGTTTCGTTCCTGTATCATCTTTTCTCCTATACACCCTATTATCAATTTGTCAGTATCCCTTTCTTCTCGTCTTCCATTTCTACTTATCCCTTTCTCTTCCCCTTTCTGTCTCTCGTTTCTCTTCCTTTCTACCCTCTGCATCTCCCTCTTTCGCTCTTTCCCTCCTCTCTCTCTCCCCTCTGTACTCTCCCCTCTCTTCTTTCTTCCCCTCTTTTCCTCCCTCCCATCCATCTCTTTCGCTTCTTTTGCCCTCCTCTCCTATTCATTCTTTAAGTCTTTTCTTTATCACTATCTATCTTATGTAAGCCATTTCTTTACCATATGTCTTCAAAGATATTTCCTAAACTATCTGTATTTTAACTTCAATGTATGCTTAATTTCTGCCTTGTACCATCTGTGGCTGAACACCTGCTCTGTACCATTATTTATGATTCCTGTTGTAGAAAAGTTGTAACCA
>NC_051413.1:9644644-9644731 GCF_015228065.2 Penaeus monodon
TTTAAATATTTTCGCGTGCAACAAAATAAATTCAAAATATACTTATGAAAGTCTCATAGTAGCAATGACTGTTAGTCAAGATTCAAT
>NC_051413.1:9645105-9645245 GCF_015228065.2 Penaeus monodon
TCAAATTTAAAACCCAATATTTCTTCAATCATTTTTCAATTCTCGTCCTTATTACACCAATTACCAACCAGCTAATAAATTACCATGCATCATTTTCCTACCGTTATTTCCCCTCTCCCTCTTCCTATACATTAGAACCA
>NC_051413.1:9645321-9645663 GCF_015228065.2 Penaeus monodon
AAATAAGGAAATGAGATAGAAACGTAATGTATAGATATACATAATGATAATAAATTAGTAGAAGGTATATGGAAGATAAAATGAATATAGAAAAGCAAAGAGGGAGAATAATATTGCAAGAGATTTTGCAGAGCCTCGAGAGAGTTGCATGGAGAAGGGAGAAGAAGAGGGGGAGGAGAAGAGGTGATGGAAGTGGTGGAAGGCTGAGAGAAGAAGGATGAGGAAGAACATGATGAGGAGCAAGGGAAGATGAGGAGAAAGGGCAGAGGAAGAAATAGAAAACAGAGAAGGGAGAGTGAGAGAAACGGAGAATAAGAGAGGGGTGGAGACGAGGAGATGGAG
>NC_051413.1:9645956-9646123 GCF_015228065.2 Penaeus monodon
GTGAAGAAGAAGGGGTGGGAGTGCAAGATATGAAAACAGAAGAAGGATGAGGACGAAGAAGACAATAACAATAATGTCGAATAAGAAGAAAAATGAAAATTAATAAGAAGGAAGAAGAGGATTGAAAAGGGAGAAAGAAGAAGGCGTAAAGCGGCAAGCGGTTGAAG
>NC_051413.1:9646174-9647186 GCF_015228065.2 Penaeus monodon
AGCAAGATAGCCGAGTCTGGAAGGCTCAGGATCCCCACAATCTCTCTGGATCGCCACTAAACACGCGGGCAAACAAGGGGGAACCAACAGTTTTTAAACCCTCATTTTGGTGGATCCTCAAGTCCTGTGTCACTATGGGGAGATCAGGCTCGTTGGAGGGGAGAGAGGGGTAGAAAGGGGGGAGAGGGGGAGGGGGAGAAAGGAGAGGAGGTAAGGGAGGAGTAGGGAGGAAGGGGAGAGAGAGGAGGAAGGGAGGAAGAGGGAAGAGAAGGGAGGAAGGCCGGAGGAGGGAAGGGAGGGAATAAAGGAGAGAGGAGGGAATAGAGGGGGAAGAAGTTGAGAGAAGGGAGAATGAGGGGTATAGAAGGGAGAGGAAGGAGGGCGTAGGGGGGTTGGGAGGCAGGGGGAGAGGTCTGAAGGAGAGAGGAGTGTGGGTGGGGTTGGGGTGGAGGGGATTCGGAGAAGGAGAAGGAGTGTAAAGCAGGAGTTGGAGACGAGGAGGAGGAGAGGATAAGACCTTACCAGCCCTTCCGAACACTTCTATCCCTCTCCTCTCTCCCTTCCCCCTGGCTCTTTGTTATCTCTCTCTCCTCCTCATTCTCCTTCGAATCTGTTCCCTTCCTCTCCTCTTCTCCTTTCCCCCTATTCTCACCTCTGTCCCAGTTCTTACTCTCCTCTCTTCTCTTCCTCTTACCTGCCTCTCCTCTCCTCTTCTTCCCCTCATCCCCTCGCCTATTCTTACTCTCCTCTCCTCTCTTCTTCTCCCTTAACTGCTCTTCTCTTCTCCCTTCCTCCTTCCTTCCTCTCCTCCAGTTCTTTTACCTTCCTTTCTTCACCTGCCCTTACACTCCTTCCATCCAACTCCCTCATTTCTCTCCTCCCCCTCCTCTTCCTTTCCCCTTCCTCCCCTACTTATTTGGAAATAATATAATTCTGTACAAATTTCCTCACAACTACGAGGTGTCAACTTCAATGGTTGATAGTTGAAAGATAGGTAGTCGTCCCGTAGAGT
>NC_051413.1:9647502-9647839 GCF_015228065.2 Penaeus monodon
TTATTTTATTGATACTTTGAAATTGTTAGTTATCTTCTTTTAAGTAATACCAGCTATGATGTTGAAGGATATCACAATAGCACGAGAGTAGTAACTGATTATTATATTTTATAAACTGCTGAAATAATCTGTATCTTGATTTGATTTTTTCTTTTTCTTTTCTTTTTAAGATCTTTGTCGCGTTTATTTTTTTTTCTATAAGTTGGATTTTTTTTACCTCATAATAAATGTATCATATCCATTATGCACACTAATAAAAACAAATTGAAATACGAAAAAAAAAACATACAAAGCAATGATACTTAAATACACACTAATACCTTTGCAAATAACATGC
>NC_051413.1:9647928-9648247 GCF_015228065.2 Penaeus monodon
CTTATCCGCGTCTGAGTCTGTCTGTGTATTTATGTTTCCGTGTGTGTGTGTTTTGCATGTGTTTGGGTTTTATTTTCGGGTGTGTATTCTAATTTCCATGAGCATGTGTATGTATGTGTGTGTTTGCGTTTTTGTGCGTATGTTTTTTTTCTGTGTGAAATTGTGCGTGTATCGGCATGAGTGCAAAGAGCAAAAACACCCACGTGCCGTATATTATATTCATACAAACAAAATAACCCCCAAGTGGCTTAAAACCACAGCCCTGCGCCCTGTCATCAAAAGACCACAACCCAAACGCCTCTCATACCGAAAAAGAGTT
>NC_051413.1:9648269-9648444 GCF_015228065.2 Penaeus monodon
GTCCCATGTTCTCTTTTCCTCTTTTTTTGCCAACATTTTTTGGTCGTTGTTGGCAGATGGCAGAAAAATGCAGCGGGTGGCAGGTGCGCTGGGTCACCGCGGGGTGTTATATAAGCGGGTAATAAACAGGAAAATATAATAAACACGGAAGTTGACATCATATCACACTAGGAGG
>NC_051413.1:9650008-9650303 GCF_015228065.2 Penaeus monodon
ACCGCTAGCGCCTCCCCCCCCCCCCCGCACAGTCTCCCACCTCGACCTGAAGCAGCGCCGCCAAAGTCAAATCACCCCCCCCCCCCCCGGACTTCCCGCCGCCGCCTCCTCCTCCCCGCGCCACGCAAAGCGCCTCTGTCCTGCGGCGCCTCCTGCGGGTGGCTTCGCTCTGCCGCTGGGTCCCATTGCGTTTGTTTATTAGCGAAGATTTCAAATTAATCCCATGACTCGCGGCAGTCGATAGCGTGAAACGGAGAGACTTAAAGTTGCTTGCGGCTGTGGCGGGGATGGCCAT
>NC_051413.1:9650600-9650707 GCF_015228065.2 Penaeus monodon
CTGCATCGCTTTTATACACAACTCATCTTTAACTGTTAGCAAAAATTTCTCCACACATTCAGGACTTCCGATAACAACTAATTACATGTTACAGTTCATTTCAGTCT
>NC_051413.1:9650769-9650849 GCF_015228065.2 Penaeus monodon
CTGGAGTATTTATGGAAATAACGCTGAAAAAATCCCATAGTCTAGTTATCCCTAAGCTTTGGGTGAGATCAGATCCTTCA
>NC_051413.1:9651288-9651471 GCF_015228065.2 Penaeus monodon
ACCCTCATGTCCATTGTTGTAATTTCTGTAATCTTGGCGTTGTATAGTACACATTTTGGCTATCGCTGTTTTACAGTGTAATAGAGATGAATACTTAGGACGTGTTTAGCACGATGTATGTATTTGTGATTGCCAACATAGTGTAAAAGAAGATATTTCAATAAATGTAAAGCAATGCTGATA
>NC_051413.1:9651512-9651888 GCF_015228065.2 Penaeus monodon
CCGATCGCTTTCGACACGGACAAACGTTAAAAGAAAACGGAAACCGGAGCATCACTTATTAACCTTCGAAGGGGAGACTTATCGAAACACGCAGCGCCCCCTCCCGACGACCCCACTCAGCCCGACCCCTATTCTGACATACCGAGATGGTGCGGCCGACAGATGCAGGTCCCATGTGGCCATCCGAACAATCAAGGCGGATTTAACCTCAACTCTCTGACAAACACCCGCAAGATCTTCTAAGACCCGCGATCTGCTCAAGAGACCCTGAGGATTTGCCGACGTCTTCCCAGAAACGGGAATTACGGCTCTCACTCGCGACCATTTCCGACGGCCTGGCTCCTTCTTTCGCCCAGGGGGAGGGGGGGAGGCGTCG
>NC_051413.1:9652186-9652350 GCF_015228065.2 Penaeus monodon
AAAGTGATGATTTCTTTTTTGGTGTTTTTGGTAGGTAACTTTGGTGTACTTTGCGTGTGCCGTGTACCTATTCAAGCAGGATATAGGTTTAAATTGGAATCGTGCTGAATCGGTGTTATTCACGGAGTATAATTTTGTATGGTGTTTGCTCGGTCAGGAAAACT
>NC_051413.1:9654371-9654549 GCF_015228065.2 Penaeus monodon
ACACTCACCCTATGCTCCACCGCTGACACTAATGTAGGTGTCTGGAGATGCCAGCGTGAATGACACACGCATGAAATATTAATGTGCAAATCTTCCTGGTCCTACACCTACTGGATCTACGGTCACGCTGGTTCCTGTGTCTTCTGAATATTTGGGAGAGAGAGGAGAGAACCGGAGA
>NC_051413.1:9655057-9655123 GCF_015228065.2 Penaeus monodon
AGGAACATAGGAGGAACATACTGCTGGAAGAGAGAAAAATGTGGGGGTTGAAGCGAATTAAAAACA
>NC_051413.1:9655415-9655623 GCF_015228065.2 Penaeus monodon
GTATGTATGTATTGATTTCCTTTTATATATAAATCTACTTATTCATTTTATCTATTAACCATTTCCTATCTCAAAATTTGTATCGTGTTTATATTGTTAATCATTCTCCTGTGTTGTTCTGTGCATCTTTCGAATGCTGTTTTTAATTAGTTTTGCTTACTGCATAAAAAGTGTGCGAGGGGGGAGTGGAACGGTGGTATGATTTTAA
>NC_051413.1:9655825-9656070 GCF_015228065.2 Penaeus monodon
CCAACCGCTGCCACCATTTTATAATTTCTCTCGCCACTGGAAAATTACATGTTGATTTTCCTTTCAATTATTTCCTGGCACTTATCGCATTTAATATTGCAAGGGCGTGCCTCGAAGTACGAAAAAATAGGGTGTCACTTGCAAGATGTAAACCGTGGAATCTGATACTCATGGAATTATAAAAGCTCGATATGCAATATAAACTTTGCTTAAGTTCCATGGACATTCCATGACTTGCATTTTGA
>NC_051413.1:9657693-9657800 GCF_015228065.2 Penaeus monodon
CCTGCATTTAAGAATGCAACAATAGAAATTTAGATGAAAATAGAATATTTTATTATCTGCTAACTGAGAAAGGTAAAAAATCGGGAAAATTATATGTAACTTATCCC
>NC_051413.1:9659331-9659476 GCF_015228065.2 Penaeus monodon
ATAAAGTTTTGCATCGCTTCGGATTCCAAATGGACTCATGCCGTAAGCCACACGAGGCGATTTTTATAGAAAATGGAAGTCAGATAAGCGCCAAATATGTGAGGTATTTACGAATAGGAAAGATAAAGGAAAAAGAGGAGGCAAA
>NC_051413.1:9659877-9659991 GCF_015228065.2 Penaeus monodon
CCGATATCTATTCGGACGGAAAGAAGGAAAAACACAAGAAGATACGATAATTAAAGAAAGAAGCAGAAAAAAAATGAACTAAAATATCCTTCTCATAAACGAACTAATTTTGAC
>NC_051413.1:9660099-9660178 GCF_015228065.2 Penaeus monodon
GCCTTCCCCCCAATGAAAATAATAACATTGCTTGCCATATAAAATGTGGACGTTATATGAAGTGTGGAGAGCTTAAACA
>NC_051413.1:9660212-9660332 GCF_015228065.2 Penaeus monodon
GCTCTTTCACTTGTTAATCTGCCCAGCTTGCTTGGGTGACCCAAATATACTATAAGGGAAAGGAATTTTAACAGTTTTTGTATGTATATGTTATTTTAGATGTTTTTTATGGTGAGTGCT
>NC_051413.1:9660618-9660932 GCF_015228065.2 Penaeus monodon
AAGGGAGAAAAACTCACTCTTATATCATACCCAAAGAACCAGTAAAAAAAAAAAAATGTCAAGAAATCACAGAAGCCAAATGGAAATAAAAAAAAAATCCAATATTCAATCAGAATAGTATAAAAAAAAAAAAAGGAAAACGAAAAATACATAGAAAATCATACAATTGAATAAAGAGAGACAATAATAGAAGAGAATTAAAATGAAAAGAGGAGAAGAAGGGGGAGAAATAGAAGAAAGAGAAGTAGAAAGAGAGAGAGAGAAAAAAAGTGATAAATCATTACACGTAACCCCCCCCCCCCTCCGTAGCAGTA
>NC_051413.1:9661062-9661801 GCF_015228065.2 Penaeus monodon
CGCCAGTCATAAGAACACAGAAGCGGAATGAATCACAGGCACTCTAAGAAGATCGAGAAAGAGGAGAACCATCCCACCCCACCCCTTCCCCCCCTCTTTTCAAAAATAACCCTGCCCCCTTAATGAAGAAAAAAAAGGAGCAGGGGGGTTAGAGGGGAGGGTGTCTTTTCCCCTTCCCCGACGCGCGTGAAGAGAACAAGGAAAGGGGCCGTCGAGCAGAGCTAAAAAGCAACACGGGAAAGGCCAGTGCTGTCGGAGTGGTAATCAATATGTTGGACTGAGCTGGTGATTGTGGACCAAATGAATATTCATGGAGCAGGCTTGTTCGAGTTGCTAACGACTTTTGCCAAGCGTTGGGCCGCGTTTCGCTCCGTTTCGTCCTGCTTTGGGGCGCTCCGGACGGCTTTCGAGAGGGACCTTGTTGAGTGGGACTTTTTGCCTCGGTTCTTCGTCGGTTTTGGGGAGGGCTTTTTGGGGGGTTCTTTGAAGGGGGGGGGAGGAGGCAAGGCACTTGGAGGGTTTTGGGTCCTGTGTGAGGAGAAAAAACGAAGTTCGGGGAAAGGGGCGGTCGTTTTCGATGTGTGTCTCGGTCGTGGGTGGTCGTGAGAGAGTCGTGAGCGGGGCTGAACGCTAGGAAGTGCCACGGCGAGCGAAATCGGGCCGGCGACTGATTAAAACGGTGGATTTGCGCTGGTCTCTCCCCGAACAGAATACCACCACTGCCACGACCGCTACCTAA
>NC_051413.1:9662026-9662139 GCF_015228065.2 Penaeus monodon
TACTGAAACTGACAAAATCGCGATCACAAGGACATTACCTTCTTTCACATCAACACCTTTATTAATTAGGCTCATTTCACCGCTCTGGGGGACGCTTGCCTCTGCTCTTCCGC
>NC_051413.1:9662678-9662848 GCF_015228065.2 Penaeus monodon
GTAACTTTTCCCCCTTCCTTCTTCCTTCTTTTATTTTTATTTTTATTATTTTCTCCGGCATTTTATCTGTTATTATAAATCAGAATTATGTTTCCGACCCAGACATGTTCTCTCGGAGACTTCCTTACCTCCTCTGTTTATTAGATATTTATGTTCTTTTGTTCGCATTT
>NC_051413.1:9663053-9663120 GCF_015228065.2 Penaeus monodon
AACCCTATTTTTGTATTTTACTTTTCGTGTGTTTCCCACTGCTACTTCCTTATGCGTGACATACTGG
>NC_051413.1:9663549-9663695 GCF_015228065.2 Penaeus monodon
TTGCTCCTAATTCTTTATATACCTTTTCGACACCTTGCTTGCAAGGAACAACCTAGAATCCTATAAAGTATACGATGAAGCAAGAAATTATTTTCCTTTAGTTTCCACTAGATGGCTCTGCACGTGGCAAAGGAAATGTTTGTTAC
>NC_051413.1:9663917-9664438 GCF_015228065.2 Penaeus monodon
TTTCATGTGGCTCTATCAACAAAATTAACAGTTCTACCTGAATGTTAACAGACACTACAACGATGAAAGATATAAAATCCACATTATTCAAACAGGAATCAAACGAGTATCTATTAGCCTTATTCTTCAATGTGCATAAACAGAATGATTATAGTCTTAATTAAAGCAATTAAACGCAACAATAAGGAGAGTTCTCAGGAGAGTCTAGCGCCCACATTGGCAACACTACTCCTGTCTGAAAGCGAAATCACAGCAGGTTAATTACGTATAAACATAGACAAGTTAATGGAATCAATAAAATGTTTAAAACATATTCAAATATCCTCATTTTCCATAGCTATTAGTTTGAACGATTAACTAAAGGAAATATCCACAAATTAATAGTGATCGCAATCTTTCAAGTTTTCTAGAAGGAGAGCAGTTTGGCCAAGAAGGAAGGGGTAAGTCCCTTGCATGCTAGACTGTGTCTCAGAAGGAGATCCGAAGGTGGACTTGAAATGCATGGGGAAGCCTGACCCCTT
>NC_051413.1:9664712-9664930 GCF_015228065.2 Penaeus monodon
ACAATAGTATGTCTAACCGTGTCTGACCATTCCTCTATTCTTCTTAGTGTGTACGTGTTTCTGTATGTGCTAAAGCGTGTTTATCTGCCAGTACCTGCATGTACGTACCCCTGTCTTTGTGCGTGTGTTCTCTTCACGTGGCAATCAGTCAGTCCACAATAGCACGATTGTGGCAGCGATAATTAAAGGTGTGCAGAGGTAGGCAGGCAGGCAGATGC
>NC_051413.1:9664977-9665126 GCF_015228065.2 Penaeus monodon
ACTGCGATTGTATTGCCGGGCGAACCAGCCTCCTCGTTACGGTTTAATGGAAGAGCGTTTGAGTGTGGAAGCCGTCGGTGATTTTGGTTTGTGCTTCACGGTCTTTGCTGTTTTTTTTTATCTCTCTCTTTTGCGTTTATGTGTGAGTG
>NC_051413.1:9665438-9665984 GCF_015228065.2 Penaeus monodon
AATATAAATAGATATCAAACATGTGAGTCCATATGGCATATAGATATGTATGTATGTACGTTAATGCATGTTGATGCCACTGTGTTAATTTGCGTGTGTTTGTTAATACATCATTTACATTTTAAGTATTTTTCCATTGAGCTCATCAGGCTCATGCAGGTGCCAGGGGAAATTAAAAATAAACAAACAAAAAAATGAGAGACTAACACCAAAATCCGCGAGCATTTTAATTTCCAACACTTTAATGCTTCAAAATATGATTAATCGAAACGTAATAGTCTCACTTTAGTCCACACAGTGGTTGATATCAGGTGTTGGCACAGAATACTCCGCCATCCTCGCCCTTTATATTAATCTTGTGACACCCTGACACCATCGCCTCGGCCGCCAACTGGCTTGTCAACACCATCTGCTGACGAGCGACCCTTACCCCTCGGCCAGCTGCGACACTGCGGCCACCTGCGGCGTGTTACGTCGGCCTTGCCATCACCTTCGCTACGTTTCCATCCGCCTCTTGTGGATATAATTGGGGTTGGAGGAGAGATC
>NC_051413.1:9667659-9668043 GCF_015228065.2 Penaeus monodon
TATTTTACTGGCTACTTTTATTCAATTGTCGAGATGGAATCATAACTCCTTTATTATCATTGTCTCTAGATTTGTCTATTAAATTTGTTTTGCCTCTTACAGTAAATGAATTTGTCTTACATCTGAGTAATCTGTTAATGACTAAGAATTCGTAAAACCATTTTTCAAGAAATACAAACGAAAATATACAAATTAACTTGCAGCAATAAACAAAAAACCCAAGTTATAATTTTAGCAAAATTTCTTCTATACTTTCATAACTGATTCAGAGTTAATTTTCTTAAGTGTAATGGCAAACAAAAGAAACCTGATGACAATTTACGATTATAATTCTCGCTGTCAGTCTGTTTATCTGATTACCTGTCTATCTGAATCTGTAATTTA
>NC_051413.1:9668226-9668905 GCF_015228065.2 Penaeus monodon
TCCTCCCTCCTCCCTAGTCACCCTCTTCCTCTCCCCTCATCCTCTGTCATTCTATCACCAACTTCCTCCCCACCTCCACACCCTTCCCCTCACTCCAGCACCCTACTCTCTACCTCCCCTACCCCTCTTTTTCTCTGCCCCCCTCCATCTCCATCCTTCCTACCTCCTCCCCACCTCCTTCACCCCTCTTTTCCTCTCCCCTCAATCCTTCCTCTTTCCACAACTTCCCCTCTTTTCCTTACTACTCCCTCCCATCCCCACCCCTCACTTACTTTCCCCTCACTCCATCCCCTTCCACCTTACCTCCCTAACTCCTCCATTCCTCCCCTCTCTTCCTCCCCCACACCTCTTTTCCTCTCCTTCCTCCCTACTTCCCCCCACCCCTCTCTTTCTCTACCCTCATCCTCCGCCATCCCCCCCCCCTTTCTCTCCACCACCACCTACCCCCGGGGCAAATATCACATCCCTGTTGGAGACTGACAAGGAAAATGGCAGTTGTTTGTTTCGGTCTCACGTGTCCGAAACGCTTGGAATATGCCTGTCACCGCCTTCCCTCTTCCCTTGGCCTCGACCTTGGCTTCGTCCCGTTTCAGCGGTTTCGGACGAGGCCGGAGAGGAGTGACATCCTCGCAGGACTTGGCCTTGGGGGGGAGTGGGTGGAGGGGGTGTAGGAGGTGAG
>NC_051413.1:9671165-9671315 GCF_015228065.2 Penaeus monodon
AAGCATCACAGCGCCCAGACGGCCCTGGGAGTGGCAGCCAGAACGAGTCATGTTTGTCTATGTCACCCTCGTCTGTCACGCCACGCCGGAGTGCGTAAATTGGCGTGCGGTCCCCGTAGAGTTTCGTCGGAGGAGGGCGTTTGTGTGTGT
>NC_051413.1:9671549-9671673 GCF_015228065.2 Penaeus monodon
TCTGTATGTACGAGAGAAAGTACATGTATGAATTTGTATGTAAGAGGTGAAAGAATTTGTAAATGAGAGAGTGTACACGCGTGCGTGTAAGTGTATATGTATGCATGTAGGCGGGAGTCAGAGA
>NC_051413.1:9671746-9671833 GCF_015228065.2 Penaeus monodon
AAGGGGGCGGCGACCCCTCACTCCTCGGCCGTTTTTTATTCTACTTGTTTGTTTATTTAGGACGAGAGAGGTGTGGTCGCGACGCCT